>NW_023270175.1:7962443-8099028 GCF_011800145.1 Mirounga leonina
CTTCTTCTCCTTCTTCTCCTTCTCCTTCTTCTCCTTCTTCTTCTTCTTCTTCTTCTTCTTCTTCTTCTTCTTCTTCTTCTTCTTCTTCTTCTTCTTCTTCGGTCTTCTTCTTCGGTCTTCTTCTTTCTTCTTCTTCTTCTTCTTCTTCAACATATAATGTATTACTTGTTTCAGAGGTACAGATCTGTGATTCAACAGTCTTACACAATTCACAGCGCTCACCGTAGCACATACCCTCCCCAATGTCTATCACCCAGCCACCCTATCCCTCCCAACACCCAAAGAACAAATGAGCCAGTCAAGAAATGGGCAGAGGACATGAACAGACAGTTTTCCAAAGAAGACATCCAAATGGCCAACAGACAAATGAAAAAGTGCTCAACATCGCTCGGCATCAGGGAAATCCAAATCACCTCACACCAGTCAGAATGGCTAAAATTAACAAGTCAGGAAAAGACAGATGTTGGTGGGGATGCGGAGAAAGGGGAACCCTCCTACACTGTTGATGGGAATGCAAGCTGGTGCAGCCACTCTGGAAAACAGTATGGAGGTTCTTCAAAAAGTTGAGAATAGAGCTCCCTTATATATTCTATCCTTTGAATTGTTGTCTCAGTATTTCATCTACATTGGTTTTGCTATTGAATTATTTGACTATTAATTCCATGTGTGTTGAGACCATACTTTTTCTATGTTGCTTATAATCTTTAATTCACTTTTTTAAAGATGTATTTATTTGAGGGGAGAGAGGCAGAGGGAGAGAGAAACTTTAAGCAGACTCCACACTGAGCGCAGAGCCCAATGTGGCAGGCTGGGGATCCCACGACCCTGAGATCATGACCTGAGCCAAAATCAAGTGTCATTGGATGCTTAACCAACTGCGCCACCCCGGCGCCCCATAATATTTCATTCAATGCCAAGAACATAATAGGCACTTAAAAGAATATTGTCCATTAATGATATATTTGACAGGAAACCTGAGGGTGACAGTTTAATTCTGAGCATTTCCAGCGATGGATAGTGACCTTCAAAATTGGATCTACATATTAGAAGGTTAACGTTGATCAAATATATCCTAATCCTAGTAAAGACATTTCATTTGACTTTTTTGGTCTTTTGTTCTTCTTTTTAACAAGTGAAAATGTGAAAACACTCTTGGACATGCCACAATAATTTCTTTATGAAAATGTGCTTATAAGATAATTGGCAGGTTTTAACAGACATTCAGATTGATAGATTGATAGGAACTGCTGAGACTTGAGAAATATCTGAAAATGCCTACCCAAGGAATTAACATTCATGTGTTATACATGCATACATTTTGAGTTGGAAACATGAAAACCACCTTCACTTAGTAAACAATGGAAATAACTTGCAATTATTATATTCTGGGTCAAGAAATTTTAAGAAGTTTCCAGATCTACCAAGATCACCTCCATGCCTAATGTTTAAGGATAAGAGAAATCTTTAAAATCACACTTAATTAAAAAAACTGTGTCACTATTTGCTATGGATATTGTCATATAAGCTGTATTTTTAACCAGATATAACATGTTGAATAAAAAGAGGAATCAAGGATCAGTCCAAGAACCTAAAATATCATAACATGGAATAGAATTATCATACTAAAACATAAGATGAAAGCAAAATATATTGGTTCCTGGAAACGAACTGATAAATCAAGAAGCAATTAATTAAAATAGATTGGTACACAATTATACATTTAGACAGTGAGAAAGCAATAATGAATTAGAAGAAATTATTTGTATTGAACTGATCAGGATTCTTGATTTCTTCTATTATGTAATGGTTGTGTAGCAAAATCACATTTTAATGGACTATAGAAAGGAGGCTTTAAAAAAAATGGGTAAAAGGGAAACAGAGAATTCACGCTAAGAAATTGTCAGGAAAAAAACTCAGAATATGTGCATATAATAAATGGTGAACTGGACTGGGGAGAGCATTGGGCAGAGATATAGAAAGCAGAGCAAAGAAAAGGAGGGTATGCTTGTGGAAAGGAGGAAAGAAAGGTACATTGGACAGAGGTAAAACCTAAGGGTGAGACCAGAGCCTCGTTTGACATCAAAAAAATACAGGAAAAATAAATGGTTTTCAAAATTTGGTGATATTGATTTGAAGCTATTTATTACAAAGGCGTATGGGATTGAAAATTGGAGACGGAAGGAAAGGGTGAAAACTTCTAGGTTGTTGATTCACAGGATCTGTGAGAGACCTATATATAGAGAGACTTTTTGTTTTGTTTTCAGTTTTACAAGAATAGAACCATAAAATAACCATTAGTTCAACAAGCACTTACTGAACTGCTACATGCCAGGCTGCTGTGCAAGGTGCTCAAGGATGAATTAGAGCCTCTGTCCTGACTATAAGCTGCTAGAAGGGACGCTGGAGATCGTCTGTGCAACGACCAATTTGGGGTTTGTAAACTGTGAATGATCCTGTGTTAGTTAGATCGACGGTGTGCAAGATCAGAAAGAAATGCAGTTTGAATAAAGCTTTTGAGTTTGAGGCTCCTTTCTGAGAAAATGTTAATCTTTGAAGAGGCCTTTTAGGTTTGGGGCAACACAAAGGTAGCTTAGTTACATCAAAATGCCTATTTTAATAATATTCATGAAAATACAGTTCTACCGGCTGCGCCTGGGTGGCTCAGTGAGTTCAGCGTCTGCCTTCCGCTCAGGTTGTGATCCCAAGGTCCTCAGATCGAGGCCCGCATCAGGCTCCCTGCTCAGTGGGGAGCCTGCTTCTCCTTCTCCCTCCATCATCCCTCCACTTGTGTTCTCTGGCTCTCTCTGTCAAATAAATAAATAAAATCTTCAAAAAAATTTTAAAAAATGCAGCCCGACCTGGATTATACTGTTGAGCTTGTTACATAGGCATCTCAACTAGCATCCAAATAGGTGCTTCCGCGTTTAAGGCATCTTTTTTCTGTTGAGGTCAAGCAGTGCCCCACTTGGGCGCCCTGAAGCTTTGAAACTATAGACCACTGCACTTCCATTAAAGTGACGTTTCTCGAAAACAAACTCTTGGCTGAATTCTGACATCCGCAGTGTTAGTGGTGAACAAAGACTTTTATTAAAGTTTTGACGGAAGCTTTTCTAATTGAGAAACAAGAAAGCAAAAGGAGCATATGCATGGGATTCTTAATATTTTGACTTACTCTGAATTCCAAAACTTGAAAAATAAACTGAAGTAGAAAATTAAGTAATTGAGACAAATATATCCATGCTCGAAAATTTAGCTTGCCGAGTTCCTTCAGGAAATTACTAAGTCTGTCTGTGTAAGTCTAAAAGCAGGTGGAAGCTTTTCTGGGGTGACTTACAGACAAAAGGTAGAAGTACCATATTTAGTGTGTCTAGAAATTCTGTGCAAAGAATTCCAGAAGCCATATCAAACCTCGGGACAATTATTGGAAGCCAGAAATCTCATTCTGGAGCCTATTGTAAATGTATGTGGGGTCAGGCTAACAGCAACGTGTTGAAATAAGTATTTTTGTAGCGATCCCAACCTGAACCAGTATGAAATCTCTCATAACAGAAATGTAATGTTTCTGAAAGCAAGATTGCCCTCTCATTTCTTTTTCACCTTCCTGTGCCTTTCATAAGTCCTTCTGGTTGGTTAATCATTAATAAATATTTAACAAGGCTTTTTTCCCAGTGCCAAATCCTTCTCTGCTTATCTAGCTTTTAGGCAGTCTGTGAACTCCCCTATGTCTTCCCATTTAAGGAGTCCTGGCACTCACTACAGGTTAATTTCTCTAAGGAAATTCATAATAACAGATCAAGTGGGAGTTTCTTTACAAGAGCATTCAATTTTTCAGGCCACTCTTAGTTTAGCATTTTCCCCAAAATGCATGGAAAATGTTATGTATTTGAACCAAGATTAAATCTGTAAAAATAAAAAAATCCAAGTACACATTTTTTGAAACCAAATGGTTATGACTGGAACAGGAAGGGGCTTAGACTTTCTCTTGGACAGCTGTACCACAAGCCAATCACTTGACCTGACCCTGGAGAATCCCTCAAACTCTGGCCCTCGGAGCTAATTTTGGATCTGGAGTGAGCCAAAGGACTGGAACGCAGATACGGAGGGGAAACCTCCCCGTGTATTCATGCAAGAAGCCAGCTATGACATGGAGGCAATCTCATGGGCAAAGAAGAAGAAAAGGGACTCTGGGAAACAGAAAAGGTATTCCGGGAAGCAGGAGCACGTCTCCAAGTTTTCTCTGGTGTTAGGAGATTAATGAGAATTGACATCCATTTCCAAACGAGTGGAACGACGTTACTCCCACCATTCCTTCCTACCTCGACCTCTCACCCCCTTCCGCATGGACAACCCTACCTAACAGGTGATTTTGGTCAACAATTTACTTGGCACGAAACCAAAGACCCGAGAGCCCCGTCCTGCCCATATTCTGCTCCTTAGACCTCGGAAGGGAAAAGGAAAGATTGCTAAGGTGTCACACCTGGGCTGATTCGCGCAGACGAAACTACTAGTAAATGTCCCTTCTTGGGCCGAGATTCTCATCACCATTCCGGGGAGAACCTGTACCCTCGGACTTAATCAGGGGCTTGGTGACTTGCAAACTCCCATTCCCAACAGTCCTATCTTTTCATTTATTCCTCCCCCCCCCCCCTTTGCACATGACTCTGAGCCAGGCACCGTGGACTTCTAATCCCTTTTCCTTTTTAGCCAGGGAGAGGGAGAAGCAGTCGCGAGGGACCGGTCTCCGCTCCCTGCCGCAGAGTTAGAGTCCCCATCCCTCCAGGGTGCCCAGCCCCGAAGATTCTGCTCCCGGCTCCCCACCCAGTTGATGTGACAGGCTCGCGGCCCAATCCCCTTCCAGGTTCCCAGGCCGACTGTTAGCAGCACCCGAGCCAATGGCGGCGGCCGAGGGGCGGAGGGGGCAGGCGGGAGGGAGGGGGCGCTGGCTTTAGAACCACGGCCGCAAAGATTGCAAGAGGCAGAAGTTGTCGGAGTGCGTCGGTCGGAGGCTGTCGGGCAGATCCGGGACTCTGCGCCTTTATGTAAGTGCTTTGTGGGCACGCCGGGGCACGACGGGAGCGGGTTCCCGGGGCGTGGGCAGGCGTGGGTCCAGCGGAGAGCATCTCCGGCAACCTCAGCTGGGACGTGCCCCGCGCGGGGGCGGGGGGGGGGAGGACGCGGGGCGGGGAGGGGGCTGCAGAAATTTCGGTCCCGGACCTTGCGCGCCAAAGCGGGTCGTTCGCATCCAGGATGGGTGGGAGTGACAGTGTTCCCCACGACCACCCGCCGCAAACACGTCTTCTGCTCTTAACCACCGGGATGGTGCCTTCTCGCTAGTTGCTCCTAACTTGTTGCTTACCTGGGGCTGCAGTCCTTGACGCCAACCTTGTCCTTCTCCCCTTCCGTAGCGGCGGCCGCGAAGTGGAAACCGAGCGCCGAACTTCCCTCTGTCGTTCTTCCCCAGCTACTGCCACCCCCCGGCCCCCCGCCCCCTCCCGCCCCGGACTCAGGAAATCCCGGAGGCTGCCTCCGGCCCCCGCTCGCCCGCCTCGGGTGACCTCGCGGGCTCACGCCAGTTCCGGGGCTCTGAGCGGCTGCCTTGGCCCAGGGAAGGAACCGGGCTCCGGGAGCTGCCTGCCTCCCGTTTGCTTCCCTGGCCATTAGCGAGAGCGCCGCGATCGCACCGCGTCTCCCTATGAGTAAGCACTTTTTCCCTTTCGGTAGCTCAACATCGCCGGGCCACTGGGGCAGAACCTTTCGGTTCCCCATCTCCCCGGACCCCTCGGTCCGCGCCCTGCTCGGCTCCTCTGGCTCTGCAGCCGCGAGCGCGCGGTCGCGGCAGCGCGGGACCTCTCGGGGCTCCCGGGGGAGGCAGAGCGGCAGGGGCAGTGGGATGGGGGGGTGATCTCCCCTCCCCCGCCCCCCAGCTGCACTTGCCGCTGCTGACTTTCCTCCACCCGCAGTACTTAAGCGCTCTAATAAGAGGCGGGGGGACGCTGACCACCCCCGCCCTGGCTTCTTGCCAGTCCCAAAGTTGCCGCCACCGCTGCTACCGCTCGTACCGCGCTGGCGGCTCCAACGGCCCGGCTCCAGGACAGCAGAGGATCCCAGGCTGGGAGGTGGCGTGGGGTGAATGCTCTCGGACACTTGCGCGACGCGCTGCTTCTTGCTCCTCACCGGATCTGCACACCATCCCTACGGGTGCAGGTTGAGGTTAGAACTAACTGTGTTGGAGAGCCTCGCCATTTAGGATCCGACGGACGGGATGCCGGGGGTGCCCGGCCTGTTACGAGGGAGGGGGTGGAGGGGAGGAGAGCCTGGCTGGCCGCACAGCAGGTAGAAAACGTGAAGTGAAATGACAAACTCCTGAGAGGTAAGCACTTACGCCACTTGACTGATGTCACACTGTGTTTGGGAGCCTCAACTTGATCCTGGAGATGCGGTTTACAGTGAATTCCAGCGAAGTGGCCGAAGTCCCACACTTGCTGATTGGCATCACGTGCCCCAAGTCTCTGATGCCCCTAGGGTAATGGTCACATGACTTCTTTTGCCTTGAAAACTGGAATGTAGTGGCTGGAGCCCATTTTCCAAAAACTACCACGACAAAAAAAAAGGAGAGGGGGAGTGTGAATCTAGCCTCTACTCCAGGGAATTCTACTTGGATTTGGAGGAGGGGAACAGAAAGGGAATTTGGTGCTCCGATTTTATCCAAAATAAAAAACGGGAGCTGTTTTTAAAATAAGGGCTTGAAATCTCTGTGCCGGGACAAATATCTCCCCGGTGGCTTTCCTAAATGTAAAAAATATCTTAGTAATTTTTTTCTAGGAAAATCGTCCTTTAATTCACACCCACTTCATCCCTAGAGGATAGTTTGGAAGCCATATTCCTTAAGATAGTGTTAAAAAAAAAATTAGGATTTACCCGTATTCCTGGTTCTGGCCTATATTCTGATTGAACTGTTCTCTTTATTAGGCGTCTCCTTGAAGGTGGTGGATCATTTCTTGACTAAAATTAACCACCAGTTATTTGTGGGTTGCAATTAATTGGATCAGAAATCAGGCACAAAAACAGTGGATCTTAAATCTGATAAATCTAGCTGGTTGGGTTTTTGCCTGTCAGTATCTTGATGGAATAATGAGAGGCCCCTGAAACCGCTCCCTCCTGTGATGATGACCAATACTTGCCCATGTGGCCCAAGTTAAGATTGCTTTTGGAAAAACGTGGCAGTTCTGATATTCAGATTATATTTTGCAGAGTATAGAAATGGGCAGAGGAAAAAAAAGAAAAGCAACAGGCAGAGGAGTCTCTGAGGTCAGGAGTTTAAAAGCTTTACTTATTTACAAAAATGGATCCAGTTGATACAGATTCAGCCTTGAAACTAGGGCAGCTATAAATGAAACGGGAACATTTAAGAGATGTTGGCTTTGTGTGCATTAGCCAAAAAACCCCTCCGTCTACTGCAGCAACCTCGGAATGACTCGAGCACTCCATTTTTGTGCTGTGCTGGGGTTTCTGAGCCTAAAAACTAGAACTCCTTGAAAGCATATAGTTCTGAACTCAAGGCTAGCCTTGTGGCGCAGATTTGCTCAAAGTGGAATTAAGCTGCACCTGAGTTGTTGTAGTTAAACTACACTGGTAGATAGACCCCCCTAGTGGAAGTGAGGTGATAACAGAATTTTAGATTGAACTCCTAATACATATTTTAACCTCAAAGAGAGAGTACCACAATCCAACGAGGTTAAAGTGGTAGGGAGATGAGCTCTTTTTAAAATATTATTAACTCACATCAAAACAGGATCATCACTAGGTTCTCAGTCTATGGAGCATTTCATTGTCTTCAAGTGTCCACTCATTTAAAACCACTGACTGTTACTGACTTAATGGGGGGGGGGCAGCTATCATTTCATGAACTCGGGTTTTTAGTAAGATGAGGGGGTTGTGAGTCTAATTCTTAATCTCTACTGTTAGATCTAGCAATTTATCAACCTCTTTCTTTACCCGAGGTGGGGAGCCAAGCAAATTATGCTCTGCCTTGACTGAGTACAGACACTCAGCATTCAAGTCCAGGGTCTCCAGTCTGATGCCATCATTTAGAGCCCATTGCTAAAAATGTCTAGGCTTATGGCATTTGGGGTAGAAGGATTAATTATAACTGGTGAGTAATATTTTGGTTGTGATTACATCTCTTCTACAAATGGTTACATGCACATTAGACTTGACTATTTATATTGGCAGAATGTCAGTATCCAGGGCACTATCAGAAACCAAATGAAATTTTGCTCCTAGGCAAACCGCATGACTGTTGCTGAACAGAAAGGGGAGCTTGGCCATGGTGCCTGAGAACTAAAGTGATTCTGGTGAAACCGACAGGGGGAAAAAAGGAAGAAAGGCCACTTTCCATTATTCCATGTTCTGTTTTAGGCATCGTTTCTACTAGCCTTTCCAAGAAATTTACTGACATGATATTCTTACCACAGATGATAAATTCAGGAATCCGCGATTGCATTTCATGAGCACAATCTAGGCGAAATGTGAACGCTAAACTCTTTTTGCTGTTTAGTACAGATTCCAAAAGTAGCTGGTGTAAAAATGAAAATGAGCATCTATCGAAAGACAACAATGTGGGTATCTGCTTTTAAAATCACTTCATATTTGCTCATGTGATAATTTTTTCTGTTGGTTAAAAGTAATCCAGAGAGGGAAAATTTTGATCTGTGAAACTAATAAAACACAGTTTGAAAGAAAACGGCTAGATCGTGTTTTGAGTCTGGGTAATTATTCTAGAGAGTGATCTACCATATATTTGTTCATTCAATGTGTTGGGAGGTTTCAGAAGCTTTTTGGATACATTACACATTGGAAGCTCTTTTTTTAATATTTATTTATTTGAGAGAGAGAGAACAAGTGGGTGGAGGGACAGAGGGAGAAGAAGCAGACTCCCTGCTGAGCAGGGAGGCTGATGCAGGGCTCCATCCCAGGACCACAGGATCATGACCTGAGCTGAAGGCAGATGCTTCACCGACCGAGCCACCCAGGTGCCTCCTGGAAGCTCTTTTAGATACCAATGGTCAGGACTAGCTGTTATTAGTTATGATACAGCTTTGGTTAGTTATGGCTTAGAAATATAAAAAACTGTCTAATCATGAAATGTCATTCTCAGCAGGTCATAATTCTTGGGACCAACTCACTGTAGTTATGAAGGTGAGGCACTGTCAAATTCAATATGTTTAATAATATCTAATTTGCCTTAATCTTAGCACTTGAAAGACAAATGTTAGAATAAAATGTTTTAGGGAAGAAAAAACATGCTTTTAAGTGAAAATTGAAATACTAAGGGAAGAATCTATTGGACTTACCTTCAAAAGAACTAGATTTTAGACATGGCTCCTGACTCATAGTTCGACCTTGAGAAAGTCACTTAAAATTATTATATTGATAACACATCGAGTACATTATGCATCTTCTCATTTATACAGTTGAGGGCATGGCTCAAGGTTTTTGGTTTGCCGGGATTTTTTTTTTTTTTCCCCAAATAGTTGTAGCCTGGCTTATTTCAAAATGTTAATATTAGTTGATTTTTCAAATTTTAATGCACCTGTGTAGAACCAAGCTAACTACCTTGTTGGCAAATTGGTAGCTATGGCAGGAAGACGTTCACCAGTGGCCTATTCCATGACTCATGTTAGTTCTTTAAAATATAGAGGTACCATTAACATCATTGCTTAGCCAGGATTTTGGCGCATTAAACCTACTGATTTTGTATTATGAGAAAACTTAACTTTTCTTAACGGTCTAGAAGTTTGTTTAAGGGTAAGGAGGTAGTGTCGTTCACTGGAAAAGGCATTGAGCATGGAATCCAAGGGCTTGGAGTCCTCTGCAGTTTGGACATCTAGGCCATCGTCAGTAAATCACACAAGTTCTCGGTGTCCAGATGTGGATTTTACTTTATTTAGCCATCTGTTTCTAATCTATGTATGTCACAGGCATGCTGAAAGGCTAAGTGAGCTGTGGATAAGTGACCCTTGGCTCTTCAGCAGACAGGTGCTATATAAAATCAAAGTACTGTAGTAGTCTATCATAGACACACTACAACTTGAACAGGAGTTTTCAGAAATGGTAGAATCCTCATCACTTAAGTCTCGCCCCCATTTGTACTTGCCTGCAAATATTCTCCAGCCATCCAATTTTACAAGCAAAGGAGAAATAATCTAATTCTGGCTGATAACAAGAATGAAAACCTCTTAAGTAAAGCTTTCTTACAGTGTTTTCCCTCAAATGTTGTGCCAGATAGCCTTTGAAAGCCATTACTGTGATGGGTTGTTTGTTTGGTTTTTTTTCCTCCTTCTTAAGTAACTACTGAGCAGTATTTTAGTGTTTGTCGGTAATCTTACAGAATCCGTTGGCTTATCCTACTTCATTCTTAGTTTTGTGACTGCCCATAATGGGAGGTCTTGTGTAAAACTCTCGAAAAAGCAAGTGCTTCTCCTTATAATTGCCCTTTAAAGGAGTGCAGGTTTGGAAAAGTTCCTAATGGAGGAGTTAATCTGTATATTTAACTGGTATGTCCTCATTAACAGAAAAGAGGAGAAGTTAACGTAGATCTGCGCTTGAGAATCCTGTTGGATAGCTGGCTTCTGAGGGTCCTTTTCAACTCCCACCCTTAAAACTGTTAACCTCGGATTAATTTCCAGTGTTTATTGTCATCTTGCCAATTCTATGACGGGTTCATTAACTCTGTCATTCTTTGAGTTACCATGCATTTTTATCTGGTTGGTTAAAATTATGTCCTTATCCGTTAAATTCCAGCATAGTTAACATACAATGTTATATTAGTTTCGGCTCTACAATATAGTGATTCAGCAGTTCTATACATTGCTCGGTGCTCATCACCATAAATATACTCTTTTTTTAAAAAGATTTTATTTATTTGCCTGAGAGAGAGAGAGAGAGAGCCCAAGCGAGGGGGAGAGGCAGAGGCAGAGGGAGAGGGAAAAGCAGGCTCCCTGCCGGGGCAGGGAGCCCAATGCGGGATGCGGGATGCGGGGCTCTATCCCATCATGACCTGAGCCATCCAGGTACCCCCTTCACCTTTTTCCCCCATCCCTCCTCTGGTGACCACCAGTTTGTTGTCCACATTTAAGAAACTTTCATTTCTCTTTTTTCTTTGCTCGTTTGTTTTGTTTCTTAAATTCCACACATGAGTGAAATCCTATGGTATTTGATAGTATTTGTTAAAATATCATTGGTAAAGTGATAGTACTGAATTAAAATGAAATAAGCAGAAACTTCTGAGTGAAAGGACTCTTGAAATAACCTGGTATCATGTGACTAGTTTTGAAGCATGGGTTCATTTTGTGCATAGAAGTCAATTTCTTTTATGAAGTCTGATCTCTTCTTTCTGCTATCTTTGGTTTAAAAGATTGAATAGCAAGTTATTTTTTGTAATCTTGTAACCCGTTTATTGAAAATCTAACTCTGATTCTTTTAAGCTGCTTATAGATATGTAATTTCTATATAATATATATAACGTTTTCCTCTTCAATAAAATTTGTGAGGTCAATATAATAGCTTTGAATATTTATTCTATGCTCTAATTACATAGTGTTGCACTCAGATTGACATTCTGCTATTGACACTGAATAATACAGTATCTTTCATAGACTAATGTAATCTGTAAGGTTTTTTTCTGTATTAACTAGCTTGTGTATTTCCGGTTTTGTCATTTCTTATCATTCTTTTTGATATTTGGGCGCTTGTATTTCAGGTCAGGGGAAATTACCATTATAGACTGCATAGTGTTTTCTAGAAGTGAACATGATAGGAAATGCTACAATAGTCAATATGTATGATTTAGTTAATTTACTAGAAAAGTATCTTAAGTAGTGCATTCTTAAAGTATTTTTAACCACTTTGCTTTGGGTTAAAAAATACAAAGTCGGGTGCCTGGGTGGCTCAGTCGGTTAGGGGTCTGCCTTCGGCTCAGGTCATGATCCCAGGGTCCTGGAATCCAGCCCCGCATCGGGCTCCCTGCTCGGCGGGAAGCCTGCTTCTCCCTCTCCCACTCCCCCTGCTTGTGTTCCTGCTCTCGCTATCTCTCCCTCTGTCAAATAAATAAATAAAATCTTCAAAAAAAAAAAATACAAAGTCATTGGGGCGCCTGGGTGGCTCAGTCGGTTGGGCGTCTGCCTTCGGCTCAGGTCATGATCCCAGGGTCCTGGGGATCGAGTCCCGTATCGGGATCTCTGCTCGGCGGGGAGCCTGCTTCTTCCTCCCTCTGTCCTGCCGTTCCCCCTGCTTGTGCTTGCACTCTCTCTCTTCAAATAAATAAAATATTACCAAAAAAACCACAAAGTCATTGTAAACATTTTAGAGGAAAATATAAAGGGATTTTTGTTTTAAAGATTTTATTTATTTATTAGAGAGAGAGAGAGAGCACATGAGAGGGGGGAGGGTCAGAGGGAGAAGCGGGCCTCCCGCTGAGCAGGGAGCCCGATGCGGGACTCAATCCCGGGACTCCGGGATCATGACCTGAGCCGAAGGCAGTCGCTTAACCAACTAAGCCACCCAGGCGCCCTAAAGGGATTTTTTTTTTAAAGATTTTATTTATCTGAGAGAGAGAGAGCATGAGAGAGGGGAGGGTCAGAGGGAGAAACAGACTCCCAGCCGCCGAGCAAGGAGCCTGAGCAAGGAGCCGATGCGGGATTTGATCCTGGGACTCAACCAACTGAGCCACCCAGGTGCCCTATAAAGGGATTTATAATGAAGAAAATTAAAATTACTCATAATTGTGCCACCTGCTCATTTTTTTAAATCTATTTCCAGTATAGAAAGTTACATATTTTAAAAATTGGAATCATGCTATATATACAATTTGTATTCCATTATTTTCACTTACTACTACATTTTTTCATATAATCAAATATTTTTTTAAAGATTTTATTTGAGAGAGAGAGTACACACAAGCGGGGGGAGGGGCAGAGAGAGAAGGAGAAGCTGACTCCATGCTGAGCCGGGAGCCCAAAGGGAGGCTGGATCCCAGGACCCGGAGATCACAAACTGAGCCAAAGTCAGATTCTTAAAGGACTGAGCCCCCCAGGCACCCCTGTAATCAAATATTTTTGAAAATTTAAAAAATTACTATGATATTCCATATAATGGGTATTTCATAACTTCTTTCACTAACTCCAGGTTGTTGCAAGTTTATGTTGTTTCCATATCTTACAGATAATTCTTCAGTGAACATCCTTGCAAAAGCTGTTTTTGCAACTCTGATTATTTCTTTGAGATAAATATTTAGAAGAGAAATTGCAAAAACTTTTGTTTTTAAAGATGAAGTCCTTTGACAATCTCTGAAATTTAAACATGGGCTTAAGCAAAAAAAAGGCCTTGTTTTCAAACAGTGGTACTCCAAAAAACAACAAAAAAAAGACTGTTCTTTATATAGTGTATGGTATTTGACTCTAAACTGAAGCTGGTTTAGGTAAAGTGTATGTCTTGGAAATATTTTGGTTTCCTCTGATCTACTTAACAGGTGCAAAGCAGGATAAAGGAGAATCATGTGGGGTATACAATCATAGGAAGTCTATTTTTTAAAACGGAACTGTTAATGGGGGAAGGGAGGCAGGTTTGTTAACTTGCCTTTAGATTTTAGGTTGCTCTCTAAAATGGGGCTAATACCACTTGTTTTCAGTGTTGTCCCTAAAATCAAATGAGAACATTTATAAAGAAGCTAGCAGATAGTAGGTGCTCAATAAATACTCCCCTCTTATAGGTCATTGAATGTTGCCTTAGATGACCTTGTCAGGTAGTATCCATCTGTTCATTTTCCTCTAATTCAAACACTTTTTCCTTAAGTATCACCATTCAAGATAAATAAGATAGTTTATATTTTCTGCTTTATTTAATGGCACTGTAAAAATATTGCTTTCCATTGCTTTTTATTGTGGATAGGGACGATTTTAACAATGTTCCAGGTTGAAGAAGATTCTTGACTTAGCTAGGAAACCTGTTTACCAGTTAATTTATCCTTTTGTGAGGATATGCCACCTAATGGTTTAAAGAATTCGCCCTCAAGGGAAAATTGGAAACATTATTCATACATTACAGAAATCATTATAAACCCACTGCTACTAACAAATATAGCTTAGATCAGGGTGAAAGGTAATGATAGGTAATGTTGATCCTTGATTTGGTGGGGGCAGAGGAAAAAAAGCTTCAAAGTCTTCAGTGTTTCTGTAGTAGGAGAAATAGAAAGTGAATGTTAGGACGTTTACCTTTGTAAAAACAGGAGACAAGAGAAAATAAATTAGTGAAAACTTAAAGTGTTGGGGAAGGCAGAGGGTTATAAATGAAATCAACATCTTTCCAAGACGACATGTAGCCTTTAGAAATGGGTGAATCCAAAGCATATTAATCTTAAATTTATGATGCCCCTAGTTTCCTCTAGTGGAGGTTTTCAAAAGCAAAAACCAGGAAATGATGAAGGACACTGACACATTCAACAAATATTTTGAGCAGTTTGTGGGTCTCCAGTTTAAAGCTACAGTTGAAATCATTTTTACAAGTGACTATGAATCATTCAAATGTCATATTTTGTCTTATAATAATTAAAAAACAAAGCCAAATTATCATTAGTATAGATAACCAAAAAGTAGTATTGATTTGCATGTTTTAAAATGTAAGCCAACCCACACATTTGGTGTCTGATCCTAAATCAAAGCATTCCAGCATTTTTTTTTTCTGGGGAAAAAAAAAAGCAAACTAGAATATATTTATAGATGCAAGCCAAAGATGGGAAACTTCCCTAACCATAGATTTGTGTAAAGAGGAAGGGAAGGATGATATGTCAAGTCAAGCACCTCGAACTATATAAGAATTACATAAAAGAAGGCCTCTAGGCCATTTATAAATAGATGTAAACTCAGGAAAACTTTCAAATGTGCCCAAAGTTCCCAAGTATATATTGAGATGGTATAAACTACAGACGAAGTACTAGTTAACCAGGGATAGTAACGCGGACAATGCCTTAATTACTCTGTGGTATGGTTTCATCATTCAACGAAAAAAAATGTATAACAAAGACTGCTAGGTACCATTGCTGTAAAGGTGGGTGAGAGACACCTGCAGTCTAGTAGAAGCAAAAACACACAAAATATTGGATTTCATGAAACCTAAAAATATTCTTACATGTAGAAAATGAACTTAAATATGGCCCTTTTTCTCAACATAAAATAATTTCTAAATTTAAGCCTTGTGTGAACAAAGACATTCATTTATAACCCAATATAATCAAATCTAAACTAAGAACAAATCAAATTTAAACATTGTTATTTCTTTGCAATAATTACTGCATCCCAAAAAAAGTGCCCACTATGAGTTAATTTTACTTAAATAGAACATTGCTCAGCCTATAAATGAAGGTCAGCAGACAGCAGTGTCTTGGAATAAAATAGCCCTTTGGCAAGAAAATGAGCCACACCCCATTTAGTTTTTACAAAAATAAAATTCTTTCCAGCTTTACTAAACTGTAGATGTTGTGCACAGCGCAGAGTTCTGCAGTCACTGGATCTGCCACTGTGGAAATAGCCATGTGTGCAGAAGCCCTGGAAAACACTGATAAGCCAGGACTTGTACCTGTGGTTCTTGTGCTTTCCATAGCGCGGTATTCTGTTAAGTTTTATCTGACTCGGGCAGTAGCAAGTAACTACACTGTAATTTCCTTTCTTGAACTTCTTGATTGTCACAGACGTTAAAATGAGCAGGAAAAGCCAGGATTCCAAATCTCATCATCGTTTCATTTTGGTGGGAGGGCATCAGATGCTCAAGGACTCTGTCTGGAGGTACCATGGAGAGAACTGTGCTTCTAGGGAGAGAGGAAAAGAAACCCCGAGGGGAAGCCCCGCTCTTCTAGCTCTTTTCAGTGTACCCGGCACAAGGCAGGTGTCCATATATACATTTAAAAGAGCGAAAACTAAGTGGCTATGAGTGGCCTTGGCTGATAAAGATTAAATTATGAAAACCTAACCAGCAAGTTCATAACTTATGAATCACACCGAATAAGATACATAATGGTGTGAATCCTACAAGACGACTAAGCAAATGGTTTCCTTCGTTTTCTTTCTCTTTCAGCTGTTGTTAAGTCAATGGTCAGGAGTGAATATCATGTATGGCCCTTGCATTGTGATAACTGCTTACCTTTAGACTCAAAGAAGACATACTAGGGACATACTAATATTTTTTTATGTTTTAAAGCAGTTTTATGGAGTGCAGTGTACAATTTCAGCGGATTTTGGTATATTCAGAGAGATGAACAACCATCACCATGGTCAATTTCAAAACATTTTCATCCCCTCAGAAAGAAACCTCATACTCTTGAGCTGTCACTCTCCCCAGCCTCCCACCTCCCCAGCCTCCCACCTTCTCCCTACCTCCCCAGCCTCCCACCTCCCCATTCTTAAGCAACCACTAATCTACTTTCTGTCTCCATCAATTTCCCCATTCTGGACTTCCATATGAATGGAAAATATAGCCACATGGTCTTTTGTGACTGGCTTCTTTCACTTGGCATAGTGTTTTCAAGGTTCATTCCACACTGAAGGTTCATTCACACACGTACCAAGACTTCATTCCTTTTTACGGCTGCATAATATTCCATTGTATGGATGTACCATGTTTTGTTTGTCCATTTATCTGTTGATAGACATTTGTGTTGTTTCTGCTGTTTGGCTATTAGGAAAAATTGAGAATGCTAATATTAAATGTCTAACCACAGGTCAGCTACTGAGGTAGAGGTGGTACTGACAAGATGACTTTTCATGTATCGCTAACTCTGCTGTTAATGTAAATCTTTGCTTTGATCGACTCTGAGCAATCCTGATTTCTACATCTCAATGTAGCTAATTTTTGGTTTCCTAATGTTTAGTAGTGTATTACCAACTTGTTGCCAAATCCTTTTTCCTTAGTAATATTTTCACTTGAATCATTAAAAGCCTGTAAAAGTTGTATAATCACCTTTTCTAAAACTTACTGTGTAATAGAGCTATACAAAATTTCTTGTTTATACACCTTTATTGAACACCTATTAAGTATTAAGTAGTGCACAGGTAAATGATAAACGCTTTGAAACACAATGGTTTCAGTTGACCTAGACCATTATTGAGCACATCTAGTATGTTTATTTTTTAATTTGCTTCTCAAATATGAAACAAATTCACAGAACAAAATTCAAAACTATAAAGGGACATAAAGAAAAGAAAATGAGCCTCCTGCCTGCCCCTGACCCCAGTCCCCATTTCCCTTTCCAGGAGCCGACCATTAGAACTAGTTTCTTGTTTATCCATCCAGAAATAATATTGAATACATTTAATGCTTGCCATTTTCAGAAGAGCTTGGTGTTTTACATTTAGGAAGTCTGATGTTAAGGTTGAGGGATTCTTTACCTACTGGCTTAAAATATGAGAAAAAGAGACTATCAAAGGATGATAAAAAGAATCTCCTTCAGTTTCAGATCAGAGTTTTTCTTTCAAGCACCCTTGACCACCTCAGATTCACCGGCATCAGGTCAAAATAGCTAATGATACCTAGAACACATCTCTCCCATTATGTTTTGGATTCAATCCACAGAGAAGTTTCTGGATCCAGTCTCCTTAGTCTTTTTTTTTAAGTAGGCTACAGGTCCAGCATGGAGCCCAGTGTGGGGCTTGAACTCACGACCCTGAGATCAAGACCTGTGCTGAGATTAAGAGTCGGATACTTAACCATCCAGGCACCGCCCCCACCCCATCTCCTTAGTCTTATGGGCAGCGCGTATCTTGAGGGCCCTTACATAAGGATAGGCCTCCCTGAGAGAGGAGGGTTGTAGTTCAGCCAAGAAAAGATATAATTTCCAGGAGAGCCATTTAGAACTCCCTGTATAATTACTTAATTCATTTAACAGGCCTTTATTAATTATCAACAGTGTGCCAGCCTTTATTAATTATCAACAGTGTGCCAGGCACTGGTATCACCAAGATAAATAAAACAATGTGCCATCGTTTGAAGAGCTCAGAGTCTAATCCAGCCACTGATTTTTATAGATGAGGTGATAGAGGTCTAGTTGATTTTGATTGCCCCCCAGCATACCACGGTAGAGGACAGTGATGGAAGATGGAGTCTCCTGATACCTAATTCATCACTCTTCTCACCATAAAATTAAACACCACATCCAGAATCCAGCTTTGTTTACTGGGAAAGCCTCTTCCTCTCTGAATTAGCTTATACTAAGTGGTGTTTTCCTTCAGGTGTTAACAAAATGGCAGATGCCAAGTCATTCAAGTTGACATGAACTCTATGAGACACATTTCACCTATAACTTAAGCAGCTTGGTTTAACTCGGCCAGCTCTGCATCACTAATGGAAATTCATTAGCAATGGCTTTACAGTGGTGAATTGTTTTTCTAGGTCATATATTCAGTCCAGACTACTCTTAATGCTAACAAAACTGCAGTCCTAATTACTGATATTAAAAAGTTTCCTCTATTGTGATGTATCCAAAGATTTTGAAAACTCTAGTGTCAGTATATTGGATATACATTCTGGGATTTATCACTCTTGATTTCTTTTAAAGTGGCTCTTGTCACTCTGAGAGAGCCAGTATTTCTTCTTTGTTTTACTCCTCACACACACAAAAAATTCCATGTCATTCATTTATTCAAATATCTACTGAATGTCTTCTATAGGTCAGGTAGTGTACTAGGCACTGGTGATAATAACTGACTGAAACAAACAAAACTTACCACCCTTATGAGGTTTACATCCTACTAGGGGGACATAGAAAAGCAACCATGATATAGTGTATTTTTTTTTTAAGATTTTATTTATTTGACAGAGACACAGCGAGAGAGGGAACACAAGCAGGGGGAGTGGGAGAGGGAGAAGCAGGCTTCCTGCCGAGCAGGGAGCCCGATGCGGGGCTTGATCCCAGGACCCTGGGATCATGACATGAGCAGAAGGCAGGTGCTTAACGACTGAGCCACCCAGGCGCCCCAATATGAGGGTCTAGGGAGTGGGAAGAGTGGCATTGCTATTTGCAAATCAGGTGGTCACAGAAGGCTTCACTGGCGGGAAGATGTTTGGGGCAAGACATGAAGGAGATCAGGGAGTGAGCCATGTGAATACCTGGGGAGAAGTGCCACTTAAGTAAATAATTCCAAGAACAGATACCTAAATTATCAACATTGATGAGTTTTAGCCCTGAAATTCTCCTTTATTTCAGCTTTTTATTTTGGTATTGAACAGAAAAAAAAAACAGTATCTTTGACCCAGATTAGATACTGTAATGGAGTCATGAATTGACTGTCTATGCTAAGGCTATTATGGTAATAGTTATTGTCAGTAATGTTTCGGAAAGATTAGTGGGAATAATGTTGAAAACAGAATATGGTATTATTGCAAGTAGATGTTCTTCTCTTTTCCTTATCAATTTAATCATACTATATTCTGTGGTTAAGTCTGAATTAGATTTTTTTTTAAATTTTACTTTGCCATAACTGTAGACATGTACTTATGAGAAAGAACTCAGAAAGATCCTGTGTACTCTTTACCCAGTTTCCCACAATGGGAATCTCCCGCAAGACCATAGTGCAGAATCAAAGCCAAGTTCCATCACTGCTAGAATCCCTTTTGTTACCCTTTTATAACAACACATACTTCCTTCCCCCCCATCTCTACCCCTGGAAACCATTAATCTGTTCTGCATTTCTATAATTTTGTCATTTCATAAATGTATAAATGAAATCACACGGGCACCTCAGTGGCACAGTTGGGTTGAGCGACCAACTTGGTTTGGCTCAGGTCATGTCTCAGGGTAGTGAGATCGAGCCCCACATCAGGCTCCACACTCAGCGCAGAGTCTGCTTAAGGTTCTTTCTCCCTCACTCTCTGCCCCTCCTGCTTGTGCTCACTCTCACTCTCTCAAGTGAATAAATAAATCTTTTGAAATCACAGAGTATGTAATTTTGGGATTTTTTTTTTCCACTGGGCCTAAGTCTCTGGAGATTCATCCAAGCCGTCTCTGTATCAGCACTTCCTTTTTATTGCTGCGTAGTGTTCCATGGTGTAGATGTACTACAGTTTTGTGAACCACTTACCCACTGAAGAACATCTGGGCCATTTTCAATTTTGGCTATTACAAATAAAGCTGCTGTAAACATTTGTGTACAGGTTTTTGTGTGAATGTAAGTTTTTTTTTCTTTAGGATTCATGCCCAAAAAGTGCAGTTTCTGGGTTGTAGGAGAGTTGCATGTTTGGTTTTGTAAGAAACTGCCAAAATGTTTTTCCAAAGTGACTGTGCCATTTAATCTCCCACCAGCAATGTATGAGTGGTGCAGTTTTTCCACATCTTTGCCAGCATTTGGTGTTGTCACTGTTTTTGTTTTTTGTTTTTTTTTTTTAGCCATTCTGATAGGTGTCTAGTGATTTCTCATTATGGTTTCATTTTGCATTTCCCAGTGGTTAACGATGTGGAACATCTTTTTATGTGTTTCTTCCCATCTCACACCTCTTTGGTGTAATATCTGTTCATGTCTTTTGCCTATTTTTCTAATTGGATTTTTAAAATGTTGAGTTGTGAGAGGTCCTTTGTCCAATATGTGGTATACAACTATTTTCTCTTAGTCTGTAACTTGTCTTTCCATCCTCTAAACCAAGGTCTTTCACAGAACAAAAGTATTTATTTTGACTAGGCCAAATTTATCACTGTTTATTTTTATGGATTGTCTTCTCCATGTCCTATCTAATACTCCTTCACCAAACATGGTTCCAGAAGAGTTTTTCAAATTTCTTTTCTGAAGTTGTGTGGGGTTATGTTTCACATTTAAGTCTGTGACCCATTTTGAGTTAATTTCTGTGTAAAGGTGTGAGGTTTAGGTTGAAGTTCTTTTTTTTTTTTTTTTTTTTTATGGTTCTCCAATTGCCCAAGCACTACTCCTTCACTGATATGCTTCTGCACCCTTGTCACAAATCAGTTGAGCATACTCATGTAGGTCTATTTCTGGGTTCTCTGGTCTGTTCCATCATTCTGTGTCTGTTGCCCTGCCAATCCCACCTTGTCTTAGTTGCTACAGCCACAAGATGGGATTTGACACCAAGCAGAGTGATTCCACCCACTTTATTTTTCAATATATTTTACCTGTGCCAAGACCTATTTGTTTCCACATAAGTTTTTAGAATAAGCTGGTCTGTGACTATGCAAAACTCTGCTAGGATGTTGATAGAAATTGCATTAATGAATTAGAATTTTGAGATTGCACATGTAATGTTACTTAAGGTAAAAATGGTAATTCCAGTAAGGAAGACAATTTAATTCCTTCTGTGGTCTCATGCTAGGTCTTATTTTCTACAGTTGTCCCAATTTATGTGATTTTTATTTTTTATTTATCTTTTTTAAAGATTTATTTATTTATTTATTTAAGCAATCTTCACACCCATCGTGGGGCTCGAACTCACGACCCCGAGATCAAGAGCCACACGTTCCACCAACTGAGCCAGCCAGGCGCCCCAACTGCTGTGATTTTTAAATCATTGAATGAATATTAATTAATTAATTAATATAATTATAGTGATAATTATAGTGAATTTTACCACCACTCTTCAGACATAACTTGGATGCCTTTTTTTGATTGCCAAAATTGGAAAGTTTCCTTTTTTTCAAAGGAATGTCACATTCTTGATTTAGATACATAACTTTTAGGTTGTAAGTCATTGACCTATTTTTTAATTTAAAACTTTTTTGAAGGCTTACTTCCAGAATTTTTAAGACCCTACCCCACCCTCCCACCCCTACATTAGACTTTTGTGTACAAGGTTCCTAAACCTATTGTTCTGCCTTAAGGAAATTATGGTTTACCTCTCCTGTTGTTTTAAACAAATGCATTTCCTCAAATAGCAAAATAGAATATGCCGCTAAAGCATTGGGATTTAGGGTATTGAAGTTTGCGATGTGTTTGTTATTCACGAATAGTAAATCAAAAGTTTTAAATGAAAACTTTTGTGCATTCTCCTGCTTTGATCTTTGATTCTGCAAAAGAAAGTCTTAAAAATTACAAAAAGAATCTGGTAAACCTCTTAATTTAAATAGGACACTTGGAAACTTACTCTTAGGTGTAAGAAAAAAAGAAGAGGACTGTTAAATTGATTAGGGTTGAAGAAGAATGGAAGAGAAAATGTCACCTTGTTGCTTTTGGGTGAGGGAAAGTGAATGAGATCATGCTTTCATTTCTCTCTTGCTTTCTCAAGATAAAGCTTTTCCACCCTTCTTTCTGCTTAATGATTCAGGGTGGAGACACCAAAAAACCTCTGGCTATCTTTCCCATCCTGTTTATATTCTAGATCGGCTTTTATTGTTTTAACAAAATATAGCACTGGTGGCCTATAACATTATGTATGTGGTATTAAATGGTTAGGCTTAGACAGGAATTTGAAAATCACAGTCCAACTATACTACCTTAAATACAGCTAGCAGAATTAACTTCTCAATAATGAAAACTTCCCTAAGTTAGAGCCTATGGCTCATAGTTTTAGTGTAATCATTATAGTGAATTTTACCACCACTAATATCAGCCATTGTTTCTCCCCCTCACCTACACCGAACTTTGTTTAGGTAATGGCCACGGCTGCACCATAACCTTCCCTGTAATCGAAAAAAAACATGTAATTTAAGGAAGAATGCAATGAAATGGTGCCCGTCATAAACGGATATTCCAATTTCTTTTTTCACATAGAGGTTATCTGCGTTTGTTATTTATTTGGTCTAATGAGAGGCTTAAAAGTGCATTCTTTAAAGCAGTGAATTCTCAGGGGTGCCTGGGTGGCTCAATCAGTTAAGCATCTGCCTTCGGCTCAGGTCATGATCCTAGGGTCCTGGGATCGAGCCCCACATCGGGCTCCCTGCTCAGCGGGGAGCCTGCCTCCCCCTCTCCCTCACCCCTCTCCCCTGCTCGTGTGCTCACTCACTCTCTCTCTCTCAAATAAATAAAATCTTTTTAAAAATGCAAATAAAATAAAGCAGTGAATTCTCAGAATCATTAAGCCTATGACAGTCTACCCCATCAAAAGAACACTGCTAGCGGCTTTAGCCAACTTCTGAGGTAACATAGTACCAGGGAGAGGGATAAACTGAGAGAGGGAAGAAGTTACCCTGGTGTGGGTGACTTTTTGCTAACCATATGATTTTTAGCAAGTGAAGGCCATACAAGCCATTTGCTCTGTGGCAGAATTATAAGGAGACTTTTTAGCTGTAGCAGCTAACAGATTGCCAAATAAAATATTGAGCAAGCAGCACTGGTCAGTTATAATTTGGTCTCTAAAAACCGGAGCCAGCATAGTGTAATGTTTATGGATTCAACTTCATTCTCAAAGAAATAAAATTGGGGCATCTCAGCAAAAATATAATTAATAATGTTTATGGGGCATCTCCCACATGTTTGAATAGTAAGGGCAGAGAACACTCTATGAGACCACAGTATTTTTGCAGCCAGTCTTAAGGATAACCCTACATTGTGTTCAGGATTCTGTGTTGGGCTAAATTTAACAAATGACCATTATGTGTGGAAAATAGCGACCATTGTTGTTGAATTAAACTCTCTGTGGAGATGCAAAAAATCTTTTAATTAAGCTAATAAAAATTAATGGCAACATAACCAAAGAAAGTAACCATAAAAGAATGGATAGAAGCAGAAAACTTTGTGCAATTGTTGAATGATACCTAGTAAAGGAACCTGGTACGTGGGGTAAAGCTGGGGACTGTGTACTTGCCTAAAAAATTCCAAAAGCATACATACACAGAAATTTAGATTTTTAAGCTAGACCTTTAAGCTGGCTGTTCATGGCAAACTTCCCAATGAAATGGAATTAATTTGTGTTGTGTTTTGAAAATGTATGTAGGTGCTTGCAAGAATTACATTGAAGGGTTAGATTCACCTAGAGTACTTGGTGGTTCTTAAAGTGAATATTGGCAACCTTAAAGATGTTTTATTAGACAATGAGGCAACAATTTTTCTCTGGGAACATGTCTCCACGGTAATAGCGGAAGTCAGAAAATATTTCACATGCAAATATATCTGAACCCCTTCATGAATGCATTTAGCACTTTGAAGTGATGGCAACATCTGGTAACAAGTAGAAACCAGCGTTTTATAAACTACTGCTTCATGTTACCACTTCATCTGAATTAGTCATTTAAAGGGGTTTTATAGTTCTTCCTAAGAACTGACAAGGTTAATCTTGGACTAGGGCAGGCAGGCAGGAAATGCTAAGGCCGCGCTTCTTTTGAAGGTTTCAGTATTCCTTGTGAGGTTGAAAAGTACTCATTTTAAAGTTTAGAAAACTATCAGCAATGGTGTCTTGACAGCTAAGTGAGATTTTTCTTTCTTTGTGTGGTAAATTTGAGGGAACAGTCGATAAAATTCAGAGTTCTTTCTACTTTCCATTCCACTTCTTTCCTCTGAAGGGCCTTTATTTCCTAAAAGCAGAGAACTTTAAGAATCCTTCCTTTCATATTTCATTATGATCATAATCTAGATGTTCTAGATGCTTGAGATAGATTGGTAAACAAAGCAGACAAATCACTGCCTTCCTAGAGCTTAATAAATATTAAATATTGAAGCAGCAGAGCAATTTTAAATCATTTAATACTCTCAGCTTTTGAAGACTTTCATTGCATAAGTCTCGAGAACTCTTACACATTTTATCTGAAGTTGGAATAGGGGAAAAATTGACAATTTGTTTGGAATCCATGGCAGGAAGCTGGAACCTGATAAGGAAATAATTGATTTTTTGCTTGTCACTTTTATTTTTCATTTAGTAATGTTATAATCAGATCCCTTGAGTAACTGAGGAATGTTACTAGTTTAACGTGTGGATTTATTCTTCAGGATGGGCTTTAATTCGTGTGGAGGGAGGGGGTGAAAAGGACACAGTAGCCCTAACGTATGGCATTTATAAACGTTGCCTTCAGTCATTTGAAGGATTCTAGAATACTTAGCGTTCTCCATGGAGAATGAATGTATTGCTCAGTTATTTTTGCCTATGTGAGTTGTACAAGAGCTGAGTCAAAGGATATGACATGATGGTTCCTGTCCTGCAGCGAAATAAGATGATGGCTTTGTGGTGGAAACATGATGTGGTCATGCCCATATTCGCTCACATCCCTCGTTCGTTTCCTTTTAGAGAGCAACACCAGAGAGGCTCTCTCGTTTCTTCGTGTCTCAATTTCTGTTTGTATTTTCTTTTCCTGCTGTTTGTCCTTTCTCTTTTCTGCAAATTGCATTGTGATGACTGGCAATTCGGTGGGCCCAATGTGTGCTTTGCAATAGGATAGGTCCCCCCCCCCCGAGGATGGCTGTGGCATAAGATGCCGTTATAACCATTTTAGGGAATTCATGACATATATGGACACCGATGCTCTGAGTGAGCCCTTTGTGTGTGAAAGGCATGTTTCATAGCCTTTATATTTCCTGATGCCATCAAGCACAGTGCCTTTTACAGAGCGGATGCTCATTTGATATTTGTCTCAGTGAATGAATATGAGGCAGGAATTTTATTTTTGCTTGCCAGTGTACTGAATACTCTCTTCTAAGCACATGGAATTTTGTGTATTTTCATGGACATTCTCAAACATACAAAGTAAAATAGCATATGTGAATTCCACCCCCCCTAGCTTTAACAGTCATCAAAATTTGATGTTCTTATTTCATCTTTTCTCTCGCCTTCCTTTTTATTTGTTGTTTGGGATTTACTTTAAAATACCCCATATATTATCCATAAGTACTATTGCATATCTAGTTTTAATTAATTAATTTTGGGGTGCCTGGGTGGCTTAGTGGGTTGAGCATCTGCCTTCGGCTCAGGTCATGATCCTGGGGTCCTGGGATCGAGCCCCACGTCGGGCTCCTTGCTCAGCGGGGAGCCTGCTTCTCCCTGTGCCTACCACTCCCCCTGCTTGTGGTCTCTCTCTCTGACAGATAAAGAAATAAAATCTTTAAAAAAATAAAATGAAAAAATTAATTTTTATGTATTTATTTAGTTAAAGATTTGTTTATTTGAGAGAGAGTGCACGTGCGAGTGAGGGGAGGGGCAGAAGGAGAGGGAGAAGCACACTCCCTGCTGAGCACAGAGCCATGCAACATGCGCCTCCATCCCAAACCATGAGATCACAACCTGAGCCTAAATCAAAAGTCGGAAGCTTAACCGACTGAGCCAACCAGGCGCCCCACAGCACACCTAGTTTTTAATATTTTATTTTTTTATTTTTATTTTTTAAAAGTAAGCTCTAGGCCCAATGTGGGACTTGAACTCACAACCTTGAGATCAAGAGTCACATGCTCCACTGACTGAGCCAGGCAGGTGCCCTTAGTTTTTAATATTTTAATATAGTAATACTTTATGCATTTCACACAGACTTTAACTTTCAAACCCTTTCTTTGTGTTTTAGTTTATGTCAGAGAAACACTTAACTGTTTATCAGAAGAAAAATCTGATTTGCCACCCATGAGCTGGGTATTTTGAAACAATTTTGTAACAAATATATTGCCATTCTTAATTTAAAAATTTATTAAAAGTTTCTCAACTACACTATCATGATAAATTCATGTCGTACAGACATGAACCTCATTCTGCAAAATGTGGCTTGGAATGGATAAGCTGTATAATGGTCCCCTCAGAATTGATATCAATGCATTAATTTTCTTCATAATTCAGCAGCCACAGAACTCGCATGAAAACCTATCCATGCAATTCTGGTAATTGTAGTCTCAGTTTTGAAATTTCTTGTCAAAACCTACACACCTGGGGTGCCTGGGTGACAGTCGGGTGAGCATCTGACTCTTGGTTTCAGCTCAGGTCGTGATCTCGGGGTTATAAGATCGAGCCCCACCTCGGGCTCCACACACAGTGCGAAGTCTTCAGATTCTCTCTCCCTCTCCCTCTGCCCCTCCTGCTCATGCTCTCTCTTTCTCTCTCTAAAATAAATAAATCTTAAAAAAAAAAACCCTACACGCTTTATGTGTTTTGTCTCTCTAAAATTCGATGACTTCATGAGAAATGTTACTAAATAAAGCACCAGTTCTCTAAAAACGCATTGGCCTACGGGCCCTTGGGGATCAAAATTACTTGCATACTGATACTAAGATGTTACTTGCTTTTTCATCTTTGTTGACATTTGCACCACAGGTGCCAAAGCAATGGTGGTAAAACTACCTGGTGCCTTAGCAAGACGCAAAGCAGCGGCACCGCCCTATATTAGTCGTCACGAAATTCAACCCCATACCCTTAGAGTTACAGACCTACAACATGGCTTTCATTTATGAATGTCCTTAATGAAGCAGGAAAAATTAATTTTATTAACTCTGAACTCTTGGGCATATATCTTTTAATATTTAAAGTTTTTCTGCTGGATGGACACTGGTTGTCCTGAGGAAAAGTACGTGTGCAGTTGTTTGAGTTGCAAGCTAAATTAGCCGCATCTTTTCAAAATAGAAAACTGTTTTTACTGAAAGAGTGAATGACACACTAACTGATTATTCAGACCTGAGTATTTGGCAGATATCTTATCAAAAATGAACCAAGTGAGGGGCACCTCACTGGCTCAGTCGGGAGAGCATGCGGCTCTTGATCTCGGGGTCGTGAGTTCAAACCCACATTGGGTATAGAGATTACTTAAAAACTTTTAAAAATGAACCAAGTGTGCCTGTTACTACAAGGCAAACAACTGAGAGTATTTGTTGCCAAGGATAAAATTAGAGCTCTCAAGCAAAAATTCAAAGTTTTGAAAGCTTGCATCAGCCATCAAGTGTCAATACATAGATTTTTCTGAGATCAGTGGTGTTTTTAATTAAAGTGATTTGTTAGATATTGTAAAATGAAGTGGGACAACATTTGGAAGATCTGCATTAGTCAAACAGTATTGTTCCAAATGACCCGTGCGTGATGTTACAAAATCAGGCATGGGTAAAAGGCCCATTTTTTTTTTAAAGCTTTTATTCATTTATTTGACAGAGAGAGACACAGAGAGAGAGGGAACACAGCAGGGGGAGTGGGAGAGGGAGAAGCAGGCTCTCCATGGAGCAGGGAGCCCAATGCAGGGCTCTATCCCAGGACCCTGGGACCATGACCTGAGCCGAAGGCAGACGCTTAACGACTGAGCCACCCAGGCACCCTTAAAAGGCCCATTTAATGTGCATGGGAGACCAATGGATTTTAATGTAACAGAGTAGGAAAAATTCATCTGTATGGTATCAAATTCCACACTGTAACTAACATTTAAGAAACTACCACTTCTCAAGTTTCGGTGTAGCATTATAAGGAAGAATATCCATAATTATCTGAAAGGGCTCTTAAAATACTTCTTTCAACAATGTATCTGTGCGAGGCCATATTTTCTGAATACACTTGAACCTAAAACAACATTGAGTGCAGAGGCAGATATGAAAATCCACTTGTCTTTGTATTAAGTTAAATGATAAAGCAGTTTGCAAAAATGTAAACAATACATTTTCCACTCATTTTGGGGGGGGAATCTAGTGATTTTTATTAAAGATGTTACTTATGTTAACATGTGATGGTTTATTGTTACTTCAAATAAATACCTTGAAATTTTCCCAGCTGTAATTTCTAATATGATAAATGCATTGATGGATCCAACCCTCATATCAAAAAGCTCTTTGGGGTTCTCAGGTCCTGAGACCAAAAATTTAGGAATCATTGAGTTTTTGTTGTTTCTGGTCCTTTCCCTTTTCCTCTCCTGTTTCCTTTTCTTTCCTCTTTCCTTCTTTTTTTTTTTTTTTTTTTTTGAATGAGACCCTCAGAATAGACAGGTGTATGGCATCTGAGTTGTTCCTTTGTATGGTTTTACTATCTATGAACGGAACACAGATGGCTTTTTTTCCCCAGTGTCATTGAGATGTAATTGACATTAACATTGCATTGCATTAATTTCAGAGTACCACATAATGATTCGATGTATGTATCGATCATTTCACATCATTGTGAAATGATCCCCACAAAAAGGCTAGTGAATGTCCAACACCTCACATAGTTAGTTAGACATAGTTAGATTTTCTTATGATGAGAACTTTTAGAATTTACTCTCTTAGCAAACTTCAAATATACATTTCAGTATTGTTAACTGTAGTCACAACAGATGTCTTTTAAATCGGTTCCTTGACTTGTCTGTAGTTCAGCTGACAATTTTTGGAGGACTCAAACACTTACAACTACCTTCTATGTATTTCAACCTTTTGTTTTAGTGCATTAGGGCAAAGTATATAATTTAATGTGTAATAATAAGACATCCTATTTTAAGGTTTTGATTACTTTGTTACACAAATACGGAGCTAATACATCCTTACTGTTGAGGAGACATCCCTTGGAATACCGAAATAATGAAGATATATTTGTAGCTTATGTCCGCCTCAAATATGAAAAGAATGATAACATAAGCCAGACACACTTGATTGTTAAAGCGGACACATCCGTGCTGCAGGAAGTTCGTGTACCTAATAACTGCTCCTAGTATAAATTTCCTAAACCTTCCAATATTGTCCAAAATACAGTAGCCGTTCCCTGCCTGTAACCTCTGCACGATCCCTTTGCTTTGAAGCTTCACTCACTGTGAGTGTTATTATTTGTTTGTTCACCTTATAAGGCATGCAGATGGGTAAAACTGTGTTTCATTAGAGGACAATAGGTCAGTGTTATATGTCACACATGGAAAGAATATACTCGGTACTGGGTGTGGTGGAGAGCATGACGTTTGAATGAGAGTTACCCTGATACATCTGTGAAACTCTCAGGCAACTTTGGGTGTGCCTCTTTCCTTCCTTTCTACCCTTAGGGGTGTGTGTGTGTGTGTGTCCGTCCACAGGTGCGCGTGTGTGAGCTTTTCACTTTATGGATCTGGTTGTACCATCTGAGTGTGCATCATGGTGGATTTGGAATGCGGCACCAATGTGGTTTTCATTGTGTGGCCTGCTTAGAAAAAACGTGGAACGTCTTCCACAACCCCTGCCATTTTCTGTTCCCACACCAACTTTCACTACCCACAGTAAAAGCAGAGATTCCGTTCCCACACAAGAGTCACACGCAGGCACACGCACCAACACGCCCCCCCCCCCACCCCGGCCCTGCACACCCACACATAACTTAGAGGATGAGACACTGAGGTTACAAAATGGGCCGCAGACTAAAACTGGTTCAGTTACTGAGGCGGTAGAAGCGTCTTTTCGAAAATGGCCTCCTAATTCCTCCGGAGAAGATGGGCCTTTTTGAAGGGAGTATCCATCCATCCATCCATCCATCCCGGGAACGTTCACAACCTCACGAGGTTTTGCAGTTTACCTGAGTTCTGCGATGTTGCCAATAGACTTTAAAACCAGGGACTGGGTGTTGACGGGATCTCCCTGTGATCACAGACTAGCCTTAGAGTTCACTAAGCTAGAAAGGAGACGCATTCCCCCAGATGGCCAAGGGCAGGTCAAGGGAAGCTGGTCCCAGGTAGCATTATTATTGAAGAGGTCCATAGCCCTTGAGACAGACCCATCTAAGTGGTTGGACGGGACAAGTGTGGGGCAGAGAAGGTAAGGCTGGGAAAACCCGCCATTTCGGGTCTAAGGCGGATACTGTCACCTTGCCCGAGGCAATTGCACCCCCAGTTTTCTGTAAAATGCATGATAATACGCACATGTATGTCCTTCCTTCCGGTTGGCTCCAAGTGTTCCAGACATACTTACTATGTCCTGTGTTCCCTGGCAGGCTGCAGGCCGATAATGCTGTGCTCACTTTTACAAATGGAGAAGTCGAGACTCCAGAACGTTGAAGGGGCTTCACGTAGTGAGTCAGCCACGGAGACAGATGGAAAAACACATCCTCTGGCTCCTGCCGCTATATTCCTTCTCTTCCGGATTTGTTGCTTTTTGATATTTCCTGCAGTTTTTGTGATTGATGAAATAAAGTGCTTCCATTAAGAAGACCAAATGTAGGGGCGCCTGGGTGGCTCAGATGGTTAAGCGTCTGCCTTTGGCTCAGGTCATGATCCCAGGGTCCTGGGATCGAGCCCCACATCGGGCTCCCTGCTTGGCGGGGAGCCTGCTTCTCCCTCACCCTCCTACTGCTCTCTTGCTCTCTCTGTCAAATAAATAAATAAAATCTTAAAAAAAAAAAAGACAAAATGTAATCCAGGGTACGCTAATGGCAGTTAGTGATGAGGGCAGGAGAATACCCTGAACCTTTTTACAAGCGAGTGCAGTCGGAGTTGCCTCCTTATTTTGAGAATTCAATATGTTGTCAGAAAATGCTTTGGTTTGCCTTCGATTATTTATAAAGGGCTGGAGTGGGGCGCCTGGGTGGCTCAGACGGTTAAGCGTCTGCCTTCAGCCCTGGTCATGATCCCAAGATCCTGGGATCGAGCCCCATGTCAGGCTCCCTGCTCCGCGGGGAGCCTGCTTCTCCCTCTGCCTGCCGCTCCCCCCTGGCTGGTGCTCTCTCTCTCTCTCTCTCAAATAAATAAATAAAATCTTTAAAAAAAGGGGGGGGGGCTGGAGTGTCTCTGATCTCACTGTCCTTCGTATTAGGTAGATAGGGCAGATGGTATTATGCATGTTATATCCCAGAAAGATCATAATAATGTCTGCCGCTTAGCACCTCGCTGGAGCCAGACATTCTTTAATCATTATAGTAACCCTGTGAAGTATGTGGAATTAGCTCGATCTATATAGATACGAACCTAGGGCTCAGAGAAGCTAAGTAGTTGTGCAAGGTCATGCAGAAGTCAAGTCTGGCAGACTCCTAAGACCCTGACGCTTGCGCTGTGCCCCTTCCCTTTCAAATGATCGACTTGCCCCATGTCAGTATTAGAAATGGTCTCTTGAGCCTGGCACAGCACCCCTATGGATTTTCTCTTCTCTCCCCTAAAAGGCACTCAGAGAACCATTTGCTTAATTTAGCAATTGACTGACTGGAATTGCTCGATTGGTTTAAAAGCAAATTTCAGTAGGAAGACTACCAATTATCACATACTCAATGCCTACCATGTGCCAGGATATGATCTCAATTTTGAACGCATACTAGATCACTTAAGCATCCCAACAAACATACAAGATAGTGACTATTACCTGAGGTCGTTACTATTACCCTCCCTAGATGAGAAAATAGAGGCACAGGAGCTTAAGCAACTTCCCCAAGGACTCACACAGCCCTTAACTACTCTGTGGTACTGCCCCTGAATAGAAAATTATTCAGTTCAGCCAAGTATTGGCTTACTTCCTATGTGCCATGCCTGTAGAAAATACAGTTCCCACACTCAATAGCTGACCTTTTCAAAAGAAAACAAGACCTAGATCCTTGGCAATAAATGCTACAACTAGTGTATGGAGCATAAATGTTGTATGAAGGCATGAATAGGTATAGACTGAAATGAACAATAGAGAACGCAAGTAGTCCGAGACCGTTCATTTGCCTTTCTAAGTAATGTACTTTCCTATGGACGAGTGACTTGGGCACTGGGGAGAAGCTGGTTCCATGTGTTCTAAAATAAGCAGGTTACTTGGCTAATGTTCAAGTTCTAAATAGGTATGTGGGTTGTAGCTATTTGACCTGAACCAACTTTTAAATTCCCTTGTGTTCTTGCAGGATTTCAGTGGAGCTGGAATTTAAAAAAAAAAATTAACTTTTCCCTACATCTCGTAAAGTTAGAATTTATTAATATTTGGCAGAATACCACGAGGCTGTCAGGAAGGTGATTCGTAAGCATTGTATCATTCCTTTGTCAGGGTGTTCTCTTTTTCTAGCAGGAAGTGTTATGACTTGCTCTCCAAAGTTGTAATTGTAAGAAGAATGTTGGGTTTCCAGATTGGCTTTCTGGGCGTGGGAGGTTCCTTCTATTAGTGCTGCTAGAGAGAAAGAAACAGGTTTGCTCTCGTCGCAGAAGGGTAACTATTTTAATACTATTTTGTTAGGCTCTAACTTCTCGATGACTGAATATTTAAGCAGAAATTTATTTAAAAAGCTTGAGATTCTTACTATGTATTTGGGTAGTTAAGCATTTGGAGATGCATTCTAAACGTTACTTACTCAAGGAGAACCAAATATAAGAGAAGATTTTTGAAGTTTTAGAATCTAAAATTATCTCTTTATATTCTGCCTTTTCATTATTTGGGGAATATTCTAGGGACTTTGTACTTTCTAAAAATTGCGTTTGAAATCTTAATTATATACCTGTGTCTATCACGTTAGAGGCTCAGAGGTTTAAATGGCAGAAACTATTAGTTTATATCTGGGGGGCGGGGGGAGTAGAATTTCAGATGCCTTTGATGCCTTTGATCCGTAAATGGTTTTTCAAAATTCTGTGGAAAAGATGAGGTAGCTGTCATGACAGAATAGGTTATGATTAGACCAGTATTCTGCTCTTATGAAACGACTTGTGACAAAGTTGTGTTACTGTCTGTTTATATTTTACAAGATACCTGAAAATCATTGGTGTTGAAATTTTGGTGCTGTTATTGTGACATGGTAGTGATGGTGATTTCCAGTGCCCACAAACTCGTCAGGGATTTCCATCCATTGGTGATCATAGATGTTTTATTTCTCCTTGTTTCAGCAGAGCTAGATATCCGACTCTGATGCGTGTATGCAGTAAGAAGTGTTTTCTCAATTAACAAGTACTATATTTGAGAACATAGAAGCAGGGTATGTAACATTGCAGGAGGCACTTTTAGATACTAACAAATAGCTTTCAGCTTAGCTCAAAGTCTAAGCTAAAATTGTATCTCTAGTGATTTCTGAGTTGTGCATCCTAATATTTTGGTTTGAATTGAAGCATGTTAACTAGTCTGATCTTGCCTTGTGATGTGTGTGTGTGTATGTGTGTGGGTCTAGTACACACAGAGACACATACACGCACACACCTGAAGGTTGGCCTTGGCTTCAATGTTAATTTTCCTAGGAAAGGGCAATACCCCTCGGATGTGAAGGTTAGTTAATTTCTTTAGCAGCAAACGTATTTTTTCTTTTTCTTTTCTTTTTTTTTTTTTTTAAGATTTTACTTATTTATTTGACAGAGAGAGACACAGCGAGAGAGGGAACACAAGCAGGGGGAGTGGGAGAGAGAGAAGCAGGCTCCCTGCCGAGCAGGGAGCCCGATGTGGGGCTCGATCCGGTCCCCAGGATCATGACCTGAGCCCAAGGCAGACGCTTAATGACTGAGCCACCCAGGCACCCCGCAAATGTATTTTTTCATGAATTATTCAGATATTTGGGGAAAGTGTCAATGTTTACTTCGGAAATATAGACAGGCTTCGACCTTTGTAAAGGAGAATGTGCTGTTTCAATCCAAGGAGTTAATACAAGCTTGGCTTTTGGTAGGAGAAGGAGAGGTGTCACTTTGTTGTTTTATCTTTGGCTTTGATATGGTATTCATCACAGAGAAAGGGGCTTTTAGAATATGATTAGGACATATGTGAAATATCTGTAAAACTCTTGACTGGTAAGAATGTAAAGAATGCCTTCAGTCTGACTAAATTGAATTGAATGTTTCCTTTATTGGAAAAGTTACTAACTTATTTTTAAATAGCCATTACTTTAAGGTCTTATCTCCTTTTTTTTTTATTAAGTACAAAAAGAAGAAAGAAACGTTTACTTTAAATGGAAGTATTTGATATTCCTCCAGGAAATGACACATGATTGGGCACCCTTTGGGGTTTAAGTGACTCATAGATATTGGTACTTGAAAAAAAAGATCGATTAGAATCTAGCTTATGCCGGATTCGAGAATAGAATAGAGGTATTTCCAGAAAATGAACTCATTTCTTAAGAGAGCTATGTAGGGCAAAATCATGAGATGTCTGGGTTTGCTTTAAAATAATTCAGGAAAGTGACAGAAAAGGGAGAAGAGATGAAGCAGGTTGCAGGGAAATCCTGATCAATGTACAGTCTGGGTGGTGGGTTTATGAGTGTTTATTGTACTATTTTCTTTTTTGTGTTTATTGGAAATTTTCATAAAACATTTAAGTATAGCTAAATTTAGTTTGGGGCAATTTACATTTATTTCCAAACGTTACTTTTACCTATAAATTGCAGGTTTGTCAAAGCACGATTTGTGCCTAATGTGTACTATTGGAAAGGTGAAATGTGCTACTTGATTGTCAACATTGTAACAAGTAAAAACTGTTTCTGGAAAAAAAAAACACCTTTCTGTTTGACTTTCAGCTAAATTCAAAGGACAGGCTGCAAACATCTTGAGTAGTTTTTGTAGTATCTTGAAGCATTAAACAAGAGTAGATAGCTAAAGCATGCTAATAGGCCAATTGCATGTGAAGAATGCAGGAACATTATTTTGTCGTGACTGTTTTGTTCACAGCTTTCTCTAATAGAATATGCATTTTTAAAAGCACAGGAGACAACTATTTAGTCTGCCTTGTGTTTAAAGATGTTCACTTTCCCTACTTGCCTCCATCAGAGTTTATTTATTCAACACACGTTTGGTGGGTGCTTATTGTGAGCCAAGATACAAAGTCAAAGAAGATACCAGCCCTGCTTTCAAGGAGCTCCCAGACTGGTGGAAGAAATAGAGGAGTAGGTGGTCATCCTGCAATGAAAGGGGGCGGAGCTACAGGAATTGGTAAGGGGAGTTAGTGGTTAGCAACTAGGACTCTGTGGTGCATCTCCTTTAAAATAATGCAAACAAGGGGCGCCTGGGTGGCTCAGTCGGTTGGGCATCTGCCTTCAGCTCAGGTCATGATCCCGGGGTCCTGGGATCGAGCCTTGCCTCGGGGTCCTGGGATCGAGCCTTGCCTCGGGCTCCTTGCTCAGTGGGGAGCCTGCTTCTCCCTCTGCCTCTGCCTCTCCCCATCCCCCTGCTTGTGCGCTCTCTCTCTCTCTCTGTGTCAAAATAAATAGAATCTTCAAAACAATGCAAATGAGAATTTGAGATGGCTTAATTATTTGTAGGTACTAGAGAAGTCAGAAGAGGGCTAACATAGTTTAGTTTAATTAACGCTATGCAGTTGCTATGCATGACTTCCCAAGTAACAGCCATCTCTGCTTCCCTGCACTTCTTTTTTTTTTTTTTTAAAGATTTTATTTATTTATTTGAGAGAGAGAATGAGATAGAGAGAGCATGAGAGGGAGGAGGGTCAGAGGCAGAAGCAGACTCCCCGCCGAGCAGGGAGCCCGATGCGGGACTCGATCCCGGGACTCCAGGATCATGACCTGAGCCGAAGGCAGTCGCTTAACCAACTGAGCCACCCAGGCGCCCCGTTCCCTGCACTTCTTAATAAAACCTCTGTGCTTCTCTCTTGCATCTCAAGGGTTGTCAGAGCAGCATATCTGCAGGAGATACCAATGTCTCCGTCACATTAAATAGTAAGCTAATGTTTAAGTCTCCTTAAACATTCAACGCGACCTCCAAGGCAAAGTTGCTGTTGTAGGTGGGCAGCTACGTGGGGTGGGATAAAGGGTAGAGTCAGCCTTCAGTCCCTGATGAGCCTTCCAAAGTTCATTTCTCCATCGATCTGGAGTTTGAAACCTACTTTGTCATGGAAGTAGTGGGTGAGGTTTTTCAGGTCACCTCCCAAATGTCCCTGAAATGATACACTCTGTTTACCTCAAGTAATATACTCTTGCGTTCATGTTATGTTAATCCAAATGAATTATAGAAGCGTAGTTGCTAAATATAGCCAGATTTATGTTCCATCAGCCAGTTGCTTTACTCTCAAGTCCTCAATACCGTATAACCTAACGGCATATACAACTGTGCCTCATGGGAAAGTGCTGTCAGTTTTATTTGGGGTCATCTAGCCATGTCCTCTGCTCAGTTTTACCCGTTTGTGGCTGTAGCAATTTGTAATAATGCTGAACTGCTGGAATAATCGACAGTAACATCCATCACCACTTCTTTCTGCTCAAACCTTTCCTTAACTCTCAGGACCAAGAACCTGTGATGCATGAGGGCATTTAGAGTTCGACTCACTTGTTTGACTTTCAGAGCAACAAATCATTAAATTTAGAAAGATGCACATAACCTCTTAAGCTGTCACAATTACTCCTGTACCAAGATTCCATTGAAATTTTTTTAAAGATTTTATTTATTTATTTGAGAGAAAGAGAGTGGAAGCGAGCTAGAGAGAGAGAATGAGCAGGGGGAGGGGCAGCAGGGGAGGGAGAAGCAGGCCCCTCACTGAGCAGGGAGGATGCGGGGCGCCACCCCAGGACCCCAAGATCATGACCTTAACCGACTGAGCCACCCAGGCTCCCCTCCATTGAAATTTTCTAAAAGGAAATGCACAAAGACTCCAAACCCCTTGCCCCTTGAGAAAAGTCAGCTGTTAAGTTTAAGAACTAATCACTAGGGCGCCTGGGTGGCTCAGTTGGTTGAGCGCCTGCCTTCGGCTCAGGTCGTGATCCCAGGGTCCTGGGATCAAGCCCCGCATCGGGCTTCCTGCTCCGCGGGGAGCCTGCTTCTCCCTCTCCCTCTCCCCCTGCTTGTGTTCCCTCTCTCGCTGTCTCTCTGTCAAATAAATAAATAAAATCTTTAAATCCCATGAAGCACAGGCCTGTCAGACGGAGGAAGGAATGGGCCACAGGAGAAGGGAAACATTGGTATCCTTTTTCAAAGTGTGGCCTGTCTTATTGTCGGCACCCGTTTAACATGAATGTTCTGAAGAAAGAACTTTGAGAATTCCACAGTATATAGTCTTTACTGAACCTGTTTCGTGTATTCTGTATGTTTTCCACAATCCGTTTTAGTGATTTCAGCTCAAGGATTAAGTGAACCCCCTTATCCTTTAAGTAACAAAAACAAGTTGGTATTAGCTAGAGGAGTCACTGTCTACATTTTCTGGTAACTGCATATTTCTCAGGACCGTGGTCACATTTGTTAGGAGCCTTTCAAGGATCTTGTGTAGTCTCTAATCGGCATGAGCCTGCTTTCCACAAAGCAATGTGTAGCCTCTTTGGTTTTGCTTTTACGGTAACAGTAGTTCATTACCTTCACCCACAGTCTTTTAATTTGACGTTTGCTGTGCAGCCTTGCGTCTTGGGCAAAGTCAAGTAACGACCCTAGACTCTTGTTCCCTACGACGGTTTCAGTAGTCATTGGATATTGGGCATGCTGGGAATTACCACTCAAACCTTCGAAACCTTGCAGTCAGTTGGAATATTTTTTGAGCCATGTCTCTACCCAGTTTTAGTGGGAGTACAGAAGAGGAAGACGGAGTTCCGACGCTGTTCTTGAGATACAAACAGTCTCAAAATGAGACCAGCAGAGCAAGTAGTTAGACAAGCATTTGTGTGCTATTTAGTCAAAGAAGGAATCTCTTTTCCTGGGGAAGATTATTCTCGAAGCAAGTTTGAGGAGCTGTGTGGAGGAGGCAGGTGAACTGAATCAAGTAGGACAACGGATGTCCCAGCCAGGCGGTCCTCACATCCTCTAACATAACTAGAGGAGGAAGGCCATAATGAAATTGCCAGATTTTGTTACAGGATTCTCAAGCCTGTGGGATTTGAAGAGGAAGGGCGGCAGGGGGCAGAGGCACTGGGAAACATGCTTTGGGAGAGGGTGAGGCTTCTGCTGAACCTTGAAGGGTGAATAGGATTTGGATAGGGAGAGAAGAAAAATTATGAGGAGGGCATTGTAAGTGTGAGAGGTGGATACAGGAGAGGGAGTCCTTAGTGGGAGGGAGGGAAAGAGGAAGAGGGACAGGATAAAACAAAAGGTAATGACTGATGTAGGAGTTAACAGGACATGCTCAGGAGAATAATTGTGATCAAAAAGCTAATTGTGAGTCTTGTTGAAATGTAAAACTGATTAGATGTGTCCAGTAGGACCGCTCTAGAGGACCTGAATATCAGGCAGAGATTAGACAAGCTGTTTTAGGCATAAGCAATGATAGCTTCCTAAAAGGGGATGGACATGATCGACATGGTTGTGGGCACTAGCTGGGGGCCATTTTTTATTCAGAAGATATGTATTGCAAATGCTTTGTCGGGGCACTTGGGTGGCTCAGTCAGTTAAGAGTCTGACTCTTGATTTCAGTTCAGGTCATGATCTCAGGGTTGTGAGATCGAGCCCCGCATCTGGCTCCGCATCTGGCTCCGCGCTGGGTGTATAGCCTTTTTGAGATTCTCTTCCTTTCCCTCTGCCCCTCCCCCCCCACTTGCATGCACTCTGTCTCTCTCTCTCTAAAAAAGAGAAAGAAAATGCACTGTGTTTGTGCATTATTCTAAGGGCTGTGGTGAATACAGAGATAAGTAAGCTGCATCTCCACTCTAATAAGGTTATAGTCTTGTTGGGGAAATAAATTCATTCAATAAGCTGTTGTTCGGGAGGCTGCATAGCAAAATGGTTGAGAATACTGACTTTAGTGGCAGGCAGACCTGGGTTTGAGGCCTGGCTCTACCTCTCAAGAGCTGTGTGACTTTGGGAAAGTTACCCAACCTCTCTGAGCTCACTTGCTCGTCTGCAAAATGGGAATAACAGTATCACCCGGTTTATAAAGTTTTTTCTGAGACATAACGTACATAATGTATATAAAGCATTTCACAGAATGCACCTACATAATAAGTCCTCCGTAAATGTCAGCTGTAATGTAAACTTACAATGGTATGTTATTATATTATCTTAATTATTATCATTACCTACTCTGTAGGCACTGTGATCAGGGCTGGGAATATGAAGATGAATGGGATATGGCCCCTTCCATCCAAGAGCTTTGTTATAAATGCTATCCTTGTGGTGACTGTATTTTCCCACTCAAACATTGGTACGTAGGCTCCGACGGTAGAACGAGATATTTAAAATCAGAGCTGCCTGAAAGAACCCTGCGCTGGTTGTTGCAGAAGAAAACGCAGCCAGTCCTGTGCAGAGAGGATTGTGATCTCAGGTGGGTTCAATCTGAAGAGACTTCCTCAAAGAAGCTTTTGCAGAGCTAGGTTAGGAGATGGGTGGAGAGCATTCCACGGAGAGAGGCACAGAGGAGAAGGAACAGGGGGTAGGAAACGGTGGCCTGCTTGGGAAATGGGATCTTTCTAGAGCGTGGGTCGAGGGGGCCGTGCACGTGATGGGAAGTGACATTGGAAAGATAGGCAGGTCTCAATACAGAACCGCGTAGGGCCTTGAATGCCGTGCAAGAGAGGCGGGACCCTGTGTTTTGTAGAATCGATCGTAGGTCTTCTCTCCAGGGAGCTAGCAGTGTGAAGATCACCTTGGAGGGACACAAGACTGGAGACAGACCAACTCAAAGGCTTTTGGACTAGGTCAGACATGAGGTGATCCAGGGGTATGATGGAAGAATCCAGACTGCTTATTTACTTTGCCCTCCCTTTGTTTCTCTGGAGACAGAGCAAAGTGGGGAACTGGAAAGTGACACCTGATTTGGCAGGGGAGATAGCTGAAAATGGGAACTAATGCAGCAGGAAGTTCAGTGTAGACACTTAGACTTTCCTGCCTGGAATCCTCCTCACTCAGCTTCCTTCACCCTTGGACCAGAGGGTCAAGTCCAGATTTTGACTGGAGCCCCTCTAAATATTTTTTTAAGATTGTATTTATTTGAGAGAGAGAGAGAGAGAGCACAAGCAGGGGCAGAGGCAGAGGGAGAAGACAACTCCCCGCTGAGCAGGGAGCCCGATGCGGGACTCGATCCCAGGACCCTGGGATCATGACCTGAGCCGAAGGCAGACGCTTCACCGACTGAGCCACCCAGGCGCCCTGAGTGTAGCCCTTCTAAAGTGGACCTTGACCTTCGGCTCCCAATCATGTCTGTCCTAAATCCCAGGCACAGTGCTCCAACCAACTGCATTTCTCCGCCTCCAGAATATAATCTTCTCTTCACATCTCTGTATCTAGAAGGCCTTCATCAGTGATGTCTGTCCGAGGAATTCCTACTTAGGTTCTAAGATAAAGTTCAAAAGTCCTCTTTGGAAAACCTTTCCTGACCCCCACGGCTCTCACTAGTATTGTCTTTGTCTTTCTGTTTCTCCCACTAGACAGTAAGCTCTTGGGACTTTGCGTCCTAATTCCCTACTTGTGCAGCACACGACGCAGTGCCTGGTACCCACTGATAAGCCTTCCATTAAGGCCTGGATATAAACGAATAAGTGAGTATATAGGGTAGACAGTCAAGTTGAAATCTTGTAGAAAGTCACTTGGAAGTACAGGTGTGGAGCTTGAGTAATCATGGGAAGAGTCGGTGAGCTCGAGCTCGGTGTTGAACACCCATGTGACCTGGAGACTAGTGCTGTTGACTTACCCGACTCGGGAGGAGACAGGGTGGCAGTTTCTGTCGGTACAGGTAAGTATGTGAAGTGTGGGTGTTCCGGAGCAGTGCCTGATTTGGACAAAGGAAGGTGACAAATACACCCCTTCTTGTTGACCGCTGTTGAATTATTCACCCTTAGCCGTGGCTGTGGGGTTTGGTTTGGTTTGGTTTGGTTTTCATTTATTGTGAAACAACGTATTCTTCCATGTTTTGTCCACCCTTTGTTGCTCTCTCCTTCGTGGCGGCTATGCGAGCTTAAATATGTGTTGCCAAATCTCTGATTTAAGTAACCAGCCTCGCTTCCCCAGTAGTATTTACCTGGCCTGCTAGTGGCTGGGATAAAGCCTCTGGTTGAATATCCCGGGTGTTTCTCCTGTAGTTCCCTTTCAGCTGCCAGAAAAAGAAGTACAGAGTTCATAATCAACTCCCGATTATCCACGGATGAGTTTCCCAGCGTGTGTGCCCTGCCTCCCGCCCCACGTGCTGCTGAATGACAGAGATTAGTAAATAGATTATTCAGTCGGCTGCATGCCTCCACTGAATCGCTGTAGGGGCTGAAAACAGGCACCCCTCCTCCTCTCCCATCAAATACCTTTCAGAATTTTTGACTGATAGTTTCAGGTAGTCAGTTGTACGCACACCTTTCTCAGCAAAGATTTGTGTTCAGGGTTTGAGTGTAGTTAAATGAGCCCGCGGAGTGGTTTCATAATTGCTGCATTGTTAGTCAAACTCTGTAATTAGGGATGACTTCATTGGCCTAAGATTTCTCTATGGGTGACGCCCTGAATTCAGACCCAGTCGTACACCATATCCTTTTATGAAAAAAAACAACAAACAAGGTTTTGTTTGCTTTTCGTTTTATTCCCTTTTTTTGAAAATCTGTTTTCCTTTGTCTCAGATGTTTAGGGAGAGAGAGGATCTGTGTTGTTTTCTTTTCTTTTTTTTTTTTTCCCCCTGCAGCTTTCCCTTTATAGAGGAGGCAGGCAGAGGAGCTAGGGAGGAAACAGAATTTGGGACAGATCAAAGTGCTTTGCAGATGAGAAAATTCAGAAAAATGCAGAGACCCTGGGAGCTTTTACTTTTGATTAGTATTTCATTTGGCTACATTTAAATGGAAGGAAAATATATTTCTGTGTTGTTGTTTTTTTAATATCAGCACGCTTCCCCTCTCTCTCTCTCTCTCTCTCTCTCTCTCTCTCCCTCTCTCTTTCTCTCTCTCTCTCTCTCCCCTGTAAATAAAATTCACTTTTGTGGGAAGACAGACTGGGGAAAAGGACGTATTTCAAAAGTCAGACTTTCTTTTGGCCTGTCAATCACATACTGTGAACTTGAAGTTAAACTTTTATTCAGCAAGTAAATTTACTTTTTACCTCTTTACCTTTTACTTTTGATCGCCAATGAAAAAAAAGTGCAGATTGGGAAGAATATGATTATATTGACAAACTGTTAGTGATTTTTAAAAGTGGTCCCGAAATATTTAAAGTAAAATTTGCATTTGTGAGAGTATCTCCTGGCCACTCTTCAAGTTGTAGTTAGAAACTGGCCTTAATGAAGGAGCCAGATTGAGTCATGGGTGAAAAGTGGCTGACAGGTTTTCGTGGGGCCCATCCTTCTTAAATTACTTTGACTAAAGGCTTATAATTTTTATGTACACAGGACATCTTTATACTCTGGAGTCAATAATTATAGGGCAAATGGAAAAACTTTCCATACACCCCATTTAAAAGGTTCTTACTAGAACTTACGCCTATTTTTATATAGCCTCTCACAACTACTTAGACATTCATTTATTCCCCCATTTTCTTTTTTTTTTTTTTTAAGATTTTATTTATGTATTTGAGAGAGAGAGCACGAACAGGGGTGGGGGCTGGAGGGCAGAGGGAGAAGGAGACGCAGATGCAGACTCTGACGTGGAGCCTGATGCAGGGCTGGATACCAGGACCCCGGGATACCATGACCCGAGCCGAAGGCAGACGCTTAACGACTGAGCCACCCCAGGTGCCTCTCCCCATTTTCTTTCATTAAGGATTTGAAGTTACTGTATAATATTTTCTAGCTTACAGTGTGCCTTCACATAAGCCATCCTTAATCTTCATGAGGACCCTGGGGAAGGAGGTATTATTGTTGCTATTTTCAAATGAGGCGACTGAGAGCCCGATGAAGTAAACTTGCTCATGGACACACTGCTAGGAAAGAGCAAAACCAGGACCCTGCTTGATGCTTTCTGAGTCCACGTTCAAGTCTTTCCATCCTGCCATTGTAACACCCTACAACCTTGGGTGAGGAACAACTGTTGCCCGTGTACAGGGCAATGATGATGTCAAATCCTCGGTTTTGCTTCCTAAGCTCCAGTCTAGGATGTTTTAGTTGCTTTAAGAGAAGAAGGCCCTAGAGTGCAATGAATGCCCCATGAAGAAGAATAGAGCGCCTGTAATTTTAACTTGTAAGATTTTCATTTTTAAAATCTGCATTTTAAAGACCTACGGGCAGTCTTAACTAAATTACTTAAATGTGGGCGCCTGGGTGGCTCAGTTGGTTAAGTGACTGCCTTCAGCTCAGGTCATGATCCCAGGGTCCTGGGATCGAGTCCCGCATCGGGCTCCCTGCTCTGCAGGGAGCCTGCTTCTCCCTCTCCCACTCCCCCTGCTTGTGTTCCCTCTCTCACTGTGTCTCTCAAATAAATAAATAAATAATCTTTTAAAAAATAAATAAATAAATAAATTACTTAAATGTGCTGTTTTTTCCCCCCAAGTTAATACTTAATTTGCTTAATTTCCTTAAAGATACCGTCAAATACCTACTAGTAGTCTTAAGAAAAAAACCTTTTTTTATTCATGTGGGAAAAGGCCTGCATTACATAAGCAACTTTAAAAACTGTGACTTTTGGGGCGCCTGAGTGGCTCAGTTAGTTAAGCGTTTCGTCTGCCTTCGGCTTAGGTCGTGATCCCAGGGTTCTGGGATGGAGCCTGGCATCGGGCTCCCTGCTCGGCCGCGAGTCTGCTTCTCCCTCTGCCTCTGCCTGTTCTGCCGCGTTCTGCCACTGCTCTCCTTGCTTGTGCGCACTTTCTCTCTCTCTGACAAATAAATAAAATCTTTAAAAAAAAACTGTGACTTTTATCAACTAAGGCATCTATTGTGAGGCTCTTAAATTTGACTTGGTACTTCTTAGATTTAGCTCAGGTGCCTCAGGGGAGCATTTATTTCAAATAATTATAAATAAATGAAATTGAGTTTAAGCAAGAGACTCCTAAATTCAACTGTTCTGTTATCCTGGACCAACTTGCCTAGAAATGTTGTTTGGGGGATATATGCATATTCCAGTTATTTTTATTCTTATTTGGATGTGCCTCCTGAAGTCTCCTGTGAGTTATAGGTGTTGTTGGGGAGAAAACAATTTTTATTCTGCCCTTCTAGCTTCTTTGTCTGGTCTAATTAAATGGACATAAGACAGAACAAGAGAAAAACAATAGTTTAATAACCTGCATACCTCCTGTATCCATGGGAGAGACCCAGGAAAACTGAGTAACTCCCTAAAATGGGTGAAGCCACCACCTTAAATACCACTTTTAGCTAAAGACAAAAGAAGATGCTGGGGGTGGGGAGTCAGTTATGGGAGGTGACCAGGAAAAGCACAGTAAACAACAGTAAGCTTGTTAATGCAGATTTAAGACTGTGCCTTCCTCCATTAATAAGACTTTCTAGAGATTTAGATATTCTCTTCCTGTTAGAGCAGGGAGACACTCTGACAAATGGAGATTTCCCTTATGAATGTAAATATTTGATACAAAAGGTTAACTTCTCAGTTTTCAGCGCTTCACCAGTGTTTGCTATTTCTTAAAAATAACCAGCTTAAAATAATCAGTGTGCCAAAGAGGCATATTTTGGGGTGGTATATTTTGCTCCCCTTCAGTGTAAAAGAAGTCACTTTAGGCTTTCATTAAGACAGTTAGACAGGGGGGTGCCTGGGTGGCTCAGTCCATTAAGTTAAGCCTCTGCCTTCGGCTCAGGTCATGATCCCAGGGTCCTGGGATCGAGCCCCGCATCGGGCTCCTTGCTCAGCAGGGAGTCTGCTTCTCCCTCTCCCACTCCCCCTGCTTGTGTTCCCTCTCTGGCTGTGTCCCTCTCTGTCAAATAAATAAATAAAATCTTTTTTAAATAAAGGGGGGGGAATATGGTAGTATGAGAATAAAATCACTTGTCTTCTTTTTTTTTAAACTCATATACTTTAGATCATTACTGATGTACAAACTGCTCAAACTGTAAAGGACCTTTAGAGACAAAGGAGAGGCCACATGTTTTGGATTTTCTGAGACGGTCTCACTTTCAGACTTTGTGTCCCATTGTTCTACATGGTATAGTTCATGAGGATGGTTAATAATTTCGTATTGAAAATATGACTACTGGGGTGCCTGGGTGGCTCAGTCGGTTAAGCCTCTGCCTTCAGCTCAGGTCATGATCCCAGAGTCCTGGGATCGAGCCCCACGTCGGGCTCCCTGCTCAGTGGAGAGCCTGCTTCTCCCTCTCCCTCTGCCTGCCTCTCTGCCTACTTGTGCTCTCTCTCTGTCAAATAAATAAATAAAATCTTTAAAAAAAGAAAAGAAAATATGACTACTTATGTATATAAAGAAAATTGTAGTGAATCCTATATAGTATGTTTGTAATCAGAAGTGTTAAACACTGTAATAGTAAAATAAAGGATACTTTTTTAAAGTACTGCCATTAGATTACAGTTTAACATATGAAAAGTAGCTTTCTACTCTTAATTTTGAAAATGCCTACTCCATATCTAACTGAAGATCTTTCTTTACCATATAGAGCCTCAGACTACTCTGAAAGGTGATTTACCCAACTTACCTACTGAGAAGTTTTTCCCTCTTTAGTGACATTTTAACATCATAGGTAAGAAAAGTTTATGAAGAAGCAAGTTCTGTTTTGTTTTTTAAAAGTCTTTTTTGGGGGCGCCTGGGTGGCTCAGTTGGTTAAGCGACTGCCTTCGGCTCAGGTCATGATCCTGCAGTCCCGGGATCGAGTCCCGCATCGGGCTCCCTGCTCAGCGGGGAGTCTGCCTCTCCCTCTGACCCTCCCCCTTCTCATGCTCTCTCTCTCTCTCTCAAATAAATAAATAAAATCTTTTTAAAAAAAAGTCTTTTTTGGGGGTGCCTGGGTGGCTCAGTCGGTTAAGCGTCTGCCTTCGGCTCAAGTCATGATCTCAGGGTACTGGGATCGAGCCCCGCATCGGGCTCCCTGCTCTGCGGGGAGCCTGCTTCTCCCTCTCCCTCTCCCCCACCAGCTCATGCTCTCTCTCTCTCTCTCTAGCTCTCTCTCAAATAAATAAAATCTTTTAAAAAGTAAAATAAAATAAAAAAGATAAAAGTCTGTTTTTGGTGAGCCTGGTTGGCCCGCCAGTGGAACGTGTGACGTGAGTTCGAGCCCCACGTTGGGGGTAGAGATTTACTTAATAAAAAATAAAATGGTTAAAAATAAATAAGTAAATAAAGGTCTTTTTACTTAATTTTTGAAAATACCAGTCATTAGAAATGTGTATTGCATTGTGGTGGAAACATAGCTAATTACCGTATCATATGGTCGATTTAAAACATCCCGGGGATTTGAGAAAGCTGAGTTTGAATTCCAGTTTCATGGTCCCTCTGAACCTAAGTTCTCTTATAAGAAAAAAGAGGAGAATATTTACCTCCTAAGGCTGTTGTCAGGGTCCAGGGAATTAATACAAATATGAATTTATCTAATGTAGCTTGGCACACAGTTGTTGAATGGATGAATTTAGTAAAGGACTATTATATCGAGTGCCTTACTGTGTGCCTGGGACTGTGACAAGTTTCAGAGAGAACAACTATGGCTGTGAGAAAGACAGGTGTGGCCCAGCTCTCTCTTGATGAGTTGGTGACTAGTTTTTTTTAAAAACAAAAATATCTAAAAGGGGTAAATACGCAATCTCAAAGAGTTTGTGTTTCGTATAGATCGTGAAATTTAACATATAGAGTACTTTTTTGAAAGAGGAACACATTTAAGGCCGTGAAACTATCCTGTTTGAGACTGTAACGGTAGATCCATGTCATCATGTAGTTGTCCAAACCCATAGAATGAACTCTAAGGTAAACCATGGACTTTGGTGAGAATGATGTGTCAGTGTAGATTCCTCGATCGTAGCAAAGGAGGATGTTGATAACGGGGTTGGCTGTGCATGTGAGGGCAGGGGGTGTGTGAGGCCGAAATCTCTGTACTTCCTGCTCAGTTTTGCTGTGAACCTAAAAGTGTTCTATAAAAGTAAAGTCCTCAAAAAAGATTGAGAAAAAGACAAAACCAAAAAAAATAAACAAAACAAAAACCCAACCAAACCCAGAGAATGCATAATCATTTTCATGCCTTTTTGTCCAGAAATTGTTGATGAGTTTGTATTTGGGGATTACCCATTGTGAAACAGACCTCCTTTCTCTATTGCAGGGCTCAGTAGTTTTTCTGTAAAGGTCCAGATCATAAATGTTGTAGGCCAAGAGGCAAAATCAAGAATATTGTATTCTTTTTTTTTTTTAAGATTTTATTTATTATTTGAGAGAGAGAACACGAGAGAGCACAAGTGGTGGAGAGGAAGAAGCAGGCTCCCCGTTAAGCAGGGAGCCCCTGGGGCTCGATCTCAGGACCCCGAGATCATGACCTGAGCCGAGGGCAGACGTTTAACTGACTGAGCCGCCCAGGCGCCCCTTCACACTGAATGATTTTTAAGTGACTTAATGGGAAAAAATGGTAATGTGAGGTGATGGATGTGCTAACTAACCTTATTGTAGTAAATCATTTCATGATACTAGTATATCAAATCATCATGTTATACATCTTAAACTTACACACTATTATATGTCAATTATATCTCAATAAAGCTGGAAGAAATGGAAGTAGCCAGTAAGACAGAAAAAGAGAGATAGGGCTTAATAGAGCAGTTACATATTCCCTTAATCTTTGGTCACAAAATTTGGACTTTCAGTTTTAACATGAAAAACCACAGATTTCTATTATGTATCTCTTTCCTGTCATTGCTAAGTACCTTGGTTCTTCCTTTGTAAGAATTTGTCCTTGAAAGGACAATCCAGAGCTATATTTTTTTTCTGAATAACTTTTGGTAAATAATGATTTCTCATGTGTTTGTTTTCTTTATTATGGCGTTAGCTATAAATATGGGAACGTATTGAGATGGTTTTAGCAGTTCGCAGTTCTGTTTAAATTATCTCTGAGATGAGAATTTCACAGGAATACTTATAATCATCACAAAAATCTTTCAGTCTTAAACCTTTTTGGTTTCCTCCTTAGATCTTTAAATGGAGGAGATGGCTACCACTCAGATTTCCAAAGATGAGCTTGATGAACTCAAAGAGGCCTTTGCAAAAGTTGGTAAGTATTTTTTTATAGCTTTAACTATACTAAAGCCATCTTTTGCCCTAATGAAGGTTAATTCTCTAAAAAATTACATGAATGGTTAATCATTAATCTTAGGGCAAGGTAGTTAAAATCAACGGGATAAAGTTTTATTTATTTATTTTTTAAAGATTTTATTTATTTATTTGACGAGAGAGAGACACACAGCGAGAGAGGGAACACAAGCAGGGGAGTGGGAGAGGGAGAAGCAGGCTTCCCGCCCAGCAGGGAGCCCGATGTGGGGCTCGATTCCAGGACCCTGGGATCATGACCCGAGCCGAAGGCAGACGCTTAATGACTGAGCCACCCAGGCGTCCCTGGGATAAAGTTTTAGAAGCTACACTTTAAACTATTATTTCTAATTACATCTGTCTACTATGGTCAAAGGTTTTTAGTCTAGGGTACCAGTCCTTAATGGGGGGGGCGGGGGGCTGCTGTGGCTCCTGAAGATTTTGAACAGATTTTGTGTTGTTATTGTATTGTGTATCATATTTTTCTGAGGAGAGGATTTGGAGCTTTCACCATATTCTCAGAGGGGTGTGTGACCCCTGAAAATGTTAGATGATGATTAGATGATGTTTTACCTTTGCCCCATTGGCTTGGCTTTATTGCCTTCTTCATGGATCTTCTGTGCCTTTGGACAGTGCAGCCCGTTCTGCCTTCCCACGTTACGTTCTAGTATCAGCATTAGATGGGAAGACATAGCACGCCATTTGGTTTTTCCTTAAACCTCATTGAATGTGTCTTAGAATTTAGCAGCGATGGAAGCGGTTTATAGTATTTACATTCCAAATTTCATTGCTCAGATCAAATCAGTAGAAGCTAGTAAGAAAACAGGGTGAGAACTGATCATTGATGCATGTACTCACATGAGTCAACACGGGCTTAGAGAGGCAAACTACTATTTGGTATCTCCTTGATTAAAAGGTATAAAGTTAGATCATAATTTGTTATTTAAATCAGACTTAACTCTTGGACCTGTGTTGCAAATCTCATTAATGAAAAGTAAGGAGTACATCTCTACTCCCATACATTCATGGCCGGCATTGTCTGTGAAGGCATTTAGTAAGTTATAGCTTACCTTGGGAAGAATAATGACCGCCCCCATCCAGCCAAAGTGACTGTTCACAATCGCATCAGAATTCCAAGTAGAAAAAAAAAATGGATAGGCCTGAATCTAACACACTTTTCTGTGTGTGTATGAAAAAAAAATGCAATCTGTTAACTGGCCATAGATGCTACCTGCTGTAACAAAGAGTACTACCCAGTCTGATACAAGATTGATTACGAGAAAACAGCAGGTGAATTCTTGGCTGCAAGATTTTTTAAATCTCATTACTCTGTAGAAATAGCCTTATCAGAATTGTTTTAGGATTCCATATCCTTTGAACCTTCTTTTTTGTTTCTTATAATCCTCCCTCAGTGTTGGGGACAGTCTAATTTGTTTTTTTTTTTTAAGATTTTTATTTGTTTATTTGACAGAGAGAGAGAGAGTGAGAGAGGGAACACAAGCAGGGGGGAGTGGGAGAGGGAGAAGCAGGCTTCCCGCGGAGCAGGGAGCCAGATGTGGGGCTCGATCCCAGGACCCTGGGATCACGACCTGAGCCGAAGGCAGACGGTTAACGACTGAGCCACCCAGGCGCCCCCAGTCTAATTTGTTTCTTTATGAATAGAAGTTTGGGTAAGGACCAGGACTTACTATGGCCATTATTGAATCTTACCTCGCTTTCTAAAAAAAAAAAAAAAAAAAAAAAAATGCTTATTCTTGAATATAGGCCTTGTTCTCATAGGAAGCATCTTGGAAATAATTGTATGCAGTATCTTTTTAAAATGTAAAGCTATTCAAGTATGGTTTACTTGACGGATCTGAAATACTCTTATCGGTAAAAGAGCTTCATTACTCCTTACAAACTTTAATGATATGAAGAGGATTCACCAGTTGTCTCCATGGAGGAACCAGGGTTAAATTGCACTAAGTGAGGGATCAGTTAGAGCTTGAACTGCAAGAAAGTGTCATCGTAGAATTACTCTTATTTTAAATCCTACATCTTGGAGGGGTTAGGGTAGATGAAGAGAGTCCCAAAGGCAGGACATTAGACCATACATACTATTGATGTCCCTAACAGGCATATATTCATTCCTAAGATATGCAGGCTCTTATTACTCTTATTACTCTACATGCTCTAAGTAGAAATTCTGGAGTCCCTAATTTCTGCCTGCCGTGCATATCATTCAGTATCTAGCTCAGTGTTGTACGCATGTTAGGTTCGCAATTGATATTTAATTGACTGAATCCCAAGGAATTATATGTAATCTTTTCACGTACTGAGACTTTGTTACCCACTGTAAACTAAAAGGGCCTTTGTTACGAAGATTTTCATCATGGTGGAATTTATTGCTAGAGGTTTTGGCCATCACGTTGTAGCACATAAAATTTATATATATATTTTTTGGCATAATAAAGGCTTGTGTGGAGTCTGTCTTTTAGAAAAGTGTTTAAAGATCCAGCTGAATCTTTTGATTTTTCCTTTAAAATCTTTGTAGTTTGTAGTTATTAGTTACGGAGCCCTCAGGCAACTGTCAAAGGTGTTATGGAAATTTTTTTTTTTTTTTCATTCAGGGAAACTTGATTTGAAAAACAAGCTCTAGAACTTACTTTACTGTCAAGGACAATTCTTTCTTATTGGTGGGGGGAGGGTAGGGAGGACCACTTTGTCTCTGTTCAGTTGTGACAAAATATGGAAATCATTATGTGATTTTTCCCATCTATTAACAATAATAGCCTTGATTATCTCTTTAGAAATTCAGCAAAATCATAGTGTGTGAGGAAAATCTCTGTAATTACCGCTAACCATAGGTTTTGTCCAATCAATTAATAGTGCTTTGAAATTCTCTTTACTAGCAATAAATCAAGTATTAAGATTTAAAGTTCTCCTTTCACTCACTTTCTGCACCTGCTTAGTGTTAAGCTCCAAGCAGTATATTTTCATTTAATTATTTTAATTTTCTCAACATTTGTTTCCAGTATTTCCCACTGGGATAGCAGAAGCCTTGGCTCTGTTTTTGTTTTTTTTTTTCCTACTTCATAATGTTTCCGTTTTAATTTAAATGCTGCATAAGTTCTTTCTGAAGAAGAATAAATAAAACTTCCAGAACACTTAGGAAGTAAATATTTTACCAACTAGAAAATGTCTTTTACATTCTGAGAATTTAATCTTGTTATGGAAGTTAGAAGTCATTTGGATGATTACTTGTCATAAAGATAAATTCATGTAATGTAAATCTTTTCAGATTGGCAAACACTGACATCTGACTTTTTCTCTCCTAAGCAACTGCTACTGAGCTTTTAAAAACACACACACACACACACACAAATTCAGCACTTTTGAAATAAAAGAATAACGGGGTTTCATAAATGAGTAGGAATACTGTGGGTATATTCCTTTGTGACTGCCCACCAACCGAAGTCAAAAACTTTTAGTTGTGGTGATTTTCTCCTCTCAGGAAGTTGAGTTGTTTCAGATTACTTGATATTCTGTAGTGCATAAAAACCACATCAGGATGATGCCACGAAAGTCACAGCGGTTTAGTTTAATTTACTTTTTAGTATTCAATAAAACTACACCAGTGCATATTTGTTGAATTATGACTTAAGAAATAAAACCTATAGGCCAGCCAAAAAAATAAACTAACCAGTGCGATTTCACTGAGCCATCCGGTTAATTGTCAGTGGAATATTAGAGACGAAGGTCTTGGGATGGTCTGCAAACCATGTTTTGGTGGTGTGGGAGATTGGAGAAGTACGCGTGTGTGGATGGGTGGGCTTCAGAGCAAGAGCGCATGTGTGTGAGGATGTGCTCATGTGAGCGTGTGTGGAGGTGCGTGTGTGTTTTTAAAGTGGGAGAGTGGCAGCAGGTGGGACCTGGTGGCCAAACTTGCTGGACATTTTGAGTTGGAAAAGGATCGATAGACAACATTTTTGATCGCCTGGCTTCAGCCTTCTCATGTTGCCTAGCCTTCAACCATACTTGACCTCCATCTTTGAGGATCCACGATTAGAATGAACTCTTAGGGAGCGACCTCACTTCTACCCTGAGCTGGGACTCATTAAACTGCCTCTTCTATTTGCTGGAATGAGCTGCCTCAAAAGGTATAAGCTGTGAAAGGCAAACCTCATGTTTAGTGAAGCATCTGGAGATGTTTAGCATCTGCCTCTAAGGTTTTAGTGCCTAATGAAAGCTTGACTTTACTGCTTAGATCTTAGGATGGAATATAATCTAAATTCTTCAGCACAAGTCTTTTGGCCGAGTCTTCTAAATCAATATTTCACGTGCTTTCATGGGCATTCGAGATTGTGTATGTGTGCACGCACACGTGTGTAAATCCATTACTGTTAGTCACGTAGGTTCTTTTTGTCAGTTTTTTTTAAGTGCGAAAACGTTGTGGGATATGTTGGTTAAACTAAATGGAACTTTTAAACCCAGCTTTCCTGAAAGGATGTGCATCTGTACTTGATTGGTTTTCTTCTTTGGGTCCTAATGCACACTGTCCGTGATGGGTTAGTAAAGAGGTTGCATGTGTGTTACAGATGAGAACTCACATATGCAACCTCTTTATAAAGAGAGACACTGGATTTAGACAGATTCAAGGATGGTTAAAGCAACACACACACACACACACACACACAACCTGGGTGTCAAAGGAAATCCCAGTCTTTCTTACTGTCAGATTAAAAGACGAAGTAGCACCCCAAAAGATGCATTTGAAGTGATAGATTGTGCCTCATACCACCTGGACATGGGCAGTGCACAACAGCTAAAATCAAAACCACTTGAATTCTGGCTCAGCTTTCTCCAGACAAGTACTTAAAATAGCTTAAATAACAGGATGCAAGGGGAGGGAAAACATTTCCTTTTAAGGATATGCATTCTTGGTGTGATTCAAACTTCTGCAGGAACACGGCTGTATAATGAGTTTATTTACTTTAAGGTTACTTGGGGGAGGGTGTTGAGAGAGTTAACTGGCATTTAAAATAATACTTGGTACAAAAGCATAATGGGGTTTCTTTTAAGACAGAATGCAGATGTGAACCTACATGTGTCCTCAGAGAGAGACACACACACACACACAGACAGAGTGACAGACAGAGGGAATCTGTTGTTACAAACAGTTGGTTCCTTTCTGATGAAAGGCCTCTCGGGTGCAGCACTGGGAGCCTGTTAGTGATTTTTTTTTAAGTGTTGTGATTTTTCTTTAAAAAGAAGAACACTTGGTCAATGGACTGAATATTCAGCTCTTTACTTTCTGCGGGAACTTTGTTCAGTGGGGAGGTGTGTGGAGTTTCTTTTTTTCCTGCCGTTTGTTAATGTTGACTCCTACTGACCATATTTTCTGAACCCCAGAGTTGAGACTTGCTTGCACAGAAGCATTAAGAATGTTCTAGATAATCCAGGCTGTATGATAGTATCTACCTTATCAGGCGGTTGAAAATGGGAGTCTTCAAAATGCAGAACCTGTTCGACCCCATGCCAATGTGTAGTTAATGAAGATGTGGCAAATGAGCCATAAAGGGCTTCCAGAATATTGGCAGCTTTAATGAGAAAATAGAGGGCTGCCATTATGCCAGGACGTTGTGATGTTAGTTTCCAGTTGTTAAAACTATTTTCAATCTAGGTCTGTGTTTTTTGGGTCAGTTTATTATTAAATTCTCATGTTTGTGTCAAAACTCTGAATAAAAAAAGATCAGCGCCAAAGCTCGTTTTGGGCTCCTGGTTAATAATGTCACCGATAAGATGGAAGCTTTCTAAAATGCCATTGTGCTATCTCATTTTCTGGCTTTCCAAAGCACAGCGTGTTAGATCTTTGATAATAGTTTAAGGATGTGTGTGTGTGTGTGTGTGTGTGTGTGTTTTGGTGGGGGGGGGATTGGAAATAAAATTAGCATAAAACTCTTTAAAAATAATTGCACCCTATTTTGTCTTTCAAGTACTTTTCCAGCTGGGAGATTTTGTAAAATTAATTGCAAGCTGCCTTTTTAGGCTCCCTCTGCCTTTTTATTGAAATTGAAATTGTTGTCTTCAAAAAGATATGATTTAGGAGTTCTAAGAAAGGCTGGCTATAATTTACTAGTCCTGACACTAAAATGTCTTTGATTATGGGAGGTAGTACGAGCTCGATCTGCTGATAAAATAGGGTAAAATAGCAGAGTAGGTAAAACTTTTAAAATATGTAAAACTAGATGCATATGTTCCATGATTCTTTTCCCCTCTCGGGAGAGGTAGTGGATAGCTAGGTATTCCATTAAAAGCCACAGTTTCAAGTAAGAACCAGAGAGAGTCCCTCCGATTAATTTCTGTCTTTGGTATCTAGCTCAGTGCCTGCCACGGAGTAGGTGCTACGCTGCTCTGGAGGTTGCCTTCCGCCAAACAAGTGCACGCGGTATTTCTTAATACAGACAAAGCAGGTTTCTACATTTAGAACAGGAGAACAAGCCATCACTGGTTGTCTACTTGGGTACTCCTCAGTGGGTGTGTTCACTTAGAAAACCAAATTACAGATCTGAAGGCCGCCGGGTGGGGACAGGATTAGAACAAAGGGAATGAGATTGAATGTTATTTAAGGGATATTTCTGTCGTTATGGTTTCCTGGTGAATTGCCATTCGGTCTTTTAGTGCTATTTCTGTATTTTTTTTTCCTTATTGTTTGTTTAATTCTGTTTTTAAAATGCTTGTTAGATTAGAGAATTCTTTTCCTGGTTAATACCTGAGTATCAATGGTCCTACAAAAATTGTTTTTTGCCCCATCGCTTGTTATATGCAAGGTACTGGGACACGTATTGGGGTGGAGATCAAAAGATTCAGAAGAGTCTTTGTCAAGAGACTTGCAACCTAATAAGGAAGATTGCTGTGTACTGACCAAGTCTTCCTCCTCCAACCCCCTTTAAAATGGTCCTGTCAGTTATTAACAACATCTGTTTATTACTACTCTTACTTCAAAATGGAGTTCCCGCATGTGGTTATTTTATGTTAGTTATATTTTAGGATGGGTACTTCCTGGCATCTTTTAATCACATCAGTGAGCTGTCTTCTAATTAATGCCCAACAGAGGTTATTTCAGAGAGGGCTCGTGCAAATGCTAATTCTCCCCATTGCCTACACCTCTATTCTACCTAAGGCTAATAAACTGCCAAATGGACTAGACTCTGGGCGCTGTGGTCAGTTTCATGTAGTTTTGAATTCACAGTTCTCCAATATTTATTTTAAAAATCTCTGCCTTCTGCTTCTGTTATATCACCGAGAATACAAAAAGAACAATTAAGCCCCTGTTCTATGCTATGTCAAAACTGGAGTCAATCACAGATTAAATTATGCTCAGATACGTCATTTCAGAAGTCAGGGTAAAGTAGAATACATTTGAAAATATTTTTTAAAGATTTATTTATTAATTTGAGAGAGAGAGAGCATGAGTGGGAGGGGCAGAGCATGAGTGGGAGGGGCAGAGGGAGAGGGAGAGAATCCTCAAGTAGACTCCATGCTGAGTGTGGAGCCCGACACAGGGCCCAATCCCAGGACCCGGAGATCATGACCTGAGTCAAAATCAAGAGCCAGCAGCTCAACCAACTAAGCCATCCAGGCACCCCTTAAAAATATTTTTCTATCGGGACCCCTGGGTGGCTCAGTCGTTAAGCATCTGCCTTCGGCTTAGGTCATGATCCCAGGGTCCTGGGATCCAGCCCCGCATCAGGCTCCCTGCTCTGCGGGAAGCCTGCTTCTCCCTCTCCTGCTTCCCCTGCTTGTGTTCCCTCTCTTGCTGTGTCTCTCTCTGTCAAATAAATAAATAAAATCTTAAAAAAAAAAAAATTTAAAAAAATATATTTTTCTATCAGAAATTGCCAAGTGGACAAAGTTTTGATAGTGGCCAGGAATAAGCTATCTTTTCCTAAAAGATCGAAAAATGAAGAGATGTTATATTTCGATAATATGATATAGTAGTGATCAGAAAGTTATTACTATATATTTGTTTTTAATATGTATTATGATTGTACCGCCAATATTTTTTAAAAGTGTGTGTGTGTGTGTGTGTGTGTGTGGTTTATGAAGTCTTGGCTACTCAAATTTAGAATCAGAGTGTGTTAGAGTCAAAAAGGGAACTTGGAGATCATTTGATCCAAAGGACTTCTTTTACAGATGGGAAAATGAAGACCTAGAGAGGTGACTTATGCAAATCCTATATCACATTACTCCCACTTGTATCCCTTCAATTATGCTGTGTATCTTTCACTATGCCACACTTACACCCTAGTAACGAGCTATTTTAACTTTTCTTTTTTTGAGAGAGAGGGAAAGAAAGAGAAAGAATCTTAAGCAGGCTCCACGCCCAGCACAGAGTCCAATGTGGGGCTTGATCTCACAACCCTGAGATCATGACCTGAGCTGAAATCAAGAGTCAGTCACTTAACCGACTAAGCCACACAGGCGCCCCTCTATTTTAACTTTTTTAAATAAAATGGGAGAAACAGATTGGTTTATGCATGGGAGGAGGTATATTTAAACTCAAGAATTTCATTCATCAAAAGTTGCTAAAATCCTGCCACGGTACCATGTGGATCACTTTGTTCTTTTTAGCAATTGCAGATGTTGTTGCTGGATTGATTTCTGCATATAAACACTTAACTAGTAAAGTGTTTGATGTATGGCCTTTTATTAATTCAAAGCAAAGAAAGTAAAGATGTGCCCTAGGGAAATTAAGTGCTCTTTGTCGAAGGAAATATTCATGATTTTCAGAAGTTTGGGGTAGTTTGAGGATGATGTTTTAGAAGTATAGATACTCTAATCAGTAGGTTTAAATGTGCCAATTACATTTAAGAGTATATTTGTTTGACTCTAGAAGTACACTTCATTAAAATTAAATATAGAATTTCATCAGCCCTCAAAATATTGGGGAAATGATTTCATATAGGATATTTAATATTTTAATAGTTGACAAAAAATGGCTAATATGAATTACACTTAGATCACACTTAGAATAAGATCCATGGGGCCCCTGGGTGACTCAGTCGGTTAGTTGTCTGCCTTCGGCTCAGGTCATGATCCAGGGTCAGTCTCCCTGCCCAGTGGAGAGCCTGCTTCCTCTCTCCTCCCCACTCTTGCTCTCTCTGTCCTCTGTCTCTCTCTCAAATAAATAAGTGGAATCTTAAAAAAAAAAAAAAAAAAAGATTCTAAGTACTTTCCATGACCTGTAAGAGTATACGTGATCAGCTCCCTGACCTCATCCCTTACTTTCTCCTTTGTTTACTCTACTCAAGTCCTACTGGAACTTTGCTGTTCTGAAACCGTACCAGATACTCTTCCATATCACAGACTTTCCATTTGCTCTTTCCTCTACTTGAAATCTCTTTCCCCCCAGATAGCCACACAATTCGCTCCCTTACCTCACGTAAGTCTTCATTCAAATATAACCTTGTCAAAGTGGCCATCCTCGACCACTGACATTTTGAGCTGCGTAATTCTGTATCGCAGGAGGGGGTCATATGCATTGTAAGGTATTTGGCAAGGCTGCACACTGGATGCCAGGAGCATCTTCACACCATCCCTCACCCTGGCCCCCAGTCATGCAACCAAAAATGTCTCCTGACATTTCTGAAGGTTCCCTGGGGGGCAAAATAGCCCCCAGTCTGACCCCCCTTTTCCTGCTTTATTTTTCATCACAGCACTTATGTTATATTTCATTATATTATATATATATATATTTTTTAAGATTTTATTTATTTATTTGAGAGAGATAATGAGATAGAGAGAGCATGAGAGGGGGGAGGGTCAGAGGGAGAAGCAGACTCCCCGCTGAGCAGGGAGCCCGATGCGGGACTCGATCCCGGGACTCCAGGATCATGACCTGAGCCGAAGGCAGTTGCTTAACCAACTGAGCCACCCAGGCGCCCCCATTATATTATATTTTATAGTCCTATCTCACCTTATATGTTATTTGCTTAGTAGTTGTCATTAGAATGTGAGCTCGCAAACAGCAGGACTTCTCTTTTGTTGGTGGCAGCATCCCCAATTTCAAGAACAGTACCCAGTATTGTTTTAAAGTAATGTATCAAATAGATTAATTTCACAATACATTTTCTTGAACAGTGCTGTGGTTATCTTGAGTCATTTCTCTATTGAGATTGTATCCTTTTATTGCAATAATTAAATTTATGTATGAAATTCAGTGGGGACCTAAAGAATAAAAGGCGTTGTTGAACAGTAGGTATTTGAAATTGCTGGTGAAAGTCCAGTTTTCTTTACTTAAAAAAAAATGCCCAAGAGATTACAACCCTTAGGACGTTAGCCCTCTTTCCCAGTAAATTAACTTTGGGTCATTGATCACTTCCTCCCCCCCCCCCCCCCCATTTTTAAAAGTTTCAGCCTAAGCATCATCAGCACTACATCCTCCATTAGAACTGTCCTAGCACAAAAATAAAAAGGTTATTTATAGAGTCATGGTAAACATTTGCATTACTCAGGACTGCATTTATTTTTATGAACTCTATATTTGTCTTAGATTGATGTTTATTTACATTAGCTCTTGAAAAAAATGGCGCTGAAGATGGTAGCTTAATTTCAGGTGTGCTTTGTAATATAATCAGCATCAATTCATAAAATATTCTACCAGACTAATGGAAGAATGAGGGGCTTAAAAGTCCTAAGTAGATACAGTAGAAACTGTTTTATACCATGGCGGTGTTTTATTGGTACATAGTCTATTAATTATTTCTTAAAAGTCCTGTCAGCTTCGTGATTGAATAATAATTAGGCAACTCTACTTTGTTAGTATTAGGGATGCTATATTTAAGTGGAGCTACTTATACACTGTTTTTAAAATATAGGAAACATGATGTAAAACCATGCTCTTTCGGTTAAAATTTGTGTTTCCCTTTTAAACTACCTTAAATACCAAACACTAAGAAGAGCAAGCACTGTATTCAGGCGAGGTTAGGAACTGAGTCTCAGATGAAGAAAAATGCTCTGATCATAAGAATACTCTAAGAGGCTAACTTATTTCTCCTAAATTTTTTTCATTTTTTTTTACCTGCTCTCCCTTTGTACAAAGATCTCAACAGCAACGGATTCATCTGTGACTATGAACTTCATGAGCTTTTCAAGGAAGCCAATATGCCATTACCAGGATATAAAGTGAGAGAAATTATTCAAAAACTCATGCTGGATGGTGACAGGAATAAAGATGGGAAGATAAGCTTCGATGAATTTGTTTATGTAAGTATGTGAAAATCCCCCATTAGTAGGAGTCATGACTGTTCCTTTGTCTAGCGGGATCTTATAGTAATAAGTCCTATAAAGTTCCTAAATGTATCATATTAGTACTGTTACAACTAATGAAATTTCTCTCATCCCACCAAATGTAGTTAGTTCTTTTAACCATTAGAGTATCTTAGCAAAGGAAGTGAGAAAAAGAACACTGACCGAATCAAAGCTAAAACACACTACTCGCTGTGAAAGGCGAACCATTTCCTCTGGGGCTTCATTAAAGGGCATTTTTCAAGGTGCTAAGTGCCATCCTGGAAGTGCTCTTTCCGTCTCCCTTGGGGAATAGGGTGCTCCCCGATGTTAATGCTACACCCTGACTCACAGTCCTGGAAGCTTCCTGAGTTGAACTTTCTGATTAAAAAGAGGTTTGCAACTCTCGCCTTAGTAGTATTTAACCGGACGGTTTTCTCTAGGATGATAATTTTGATAATTAAAAGTTAGAAGCATATCTTTTTAGTCCATTGGAGGAGGCATTTAAAATTTGCGTCCTCCTCTCTAGTATCATCAGATACTCCTCAAGGTCCGGGGCTGACTTAATTCGTCTACTTCCAAGCACCTGGTTCCATGCTCAGTGCCTGGAGGGCGTATGTATGGCACTCCTTACTAAAGCCTGACGCCTTAGCTGCTAGTGAGCAAGGTGGCTGGCGCCATTTTCAGTCCATAGCCATTGACAAAGAGTATTTGAGATACAGCAGTTGCCTCTCCTTCCCGCGAGATCTTATTGGTTTGATTTATTAATTTAAGGCTGAGTTTGGCTAGATCTAATTAGGCATTCCTTTGACTGTGTTGCAAACAGGTAATTAGTTGCCTTGTATTTATCACAAACTTCCCAGCACTCTTAACCCTCCTTTTCCATGGTGACTGAGGCTCACTATAGCCAGTGAAATTCTGGTTTGTTCTCTCCCATTAGAATTAACTCCTTTAGAACACTGTTAAGAGCTCCAGAAGCAAATTGACTAAATAATGATGTCTACAGAGCTGAGAGCCTTTGGCGGGGCGGGGAGGGCTGGTGTTTTAAAAATGTAGACATGTGTCGTAATTATAATGGTAGCGTTCTTGCCGGCTTCTTTTGAAATACTGATTTCCTCCCCACTGTTTCTGTCTTCAGTTATTGCCAAAGCCTTTTGTTTTGAATTCTGTGTTCAATAGTAAGTTGCAATTGACTTGCAGTATGAGCGCTCGCATGTCCTCTGATGTAAACGTGCCCCCCCGTGGAACTGCATGTTGAATTGTGAATTTAAAGCAGCTTAGAGCAGTAGTTAACTATGATTGCTTATTTTTGAAATAATTTACGGCCCAGAATTTTTATCTACTAGAAAGAACGTACCTAAATCATTAAGATTTGCAGTGTGGCCACTATTATTAAGGACAAAATTATGAAAGTGTCTTTGAGAAAAATGATCTTAGGGAAAGATGGAATTTTGTAGATCTTGAAATGTTGCAGATTCTTCAGAGCTGTCCGGAGGCTTTTAAGGGAGCAGGTTTGATTACCTTAGTATATTCTTAAAAAGTAAATGATGTGCATACTAATTTTGGCATCACTAGGAATTTTTTAAAAATATTAATGAGGACATTTTAGGTTAAAATGTACATTTTCTAATTGGAAGGGATTGATATGTTTATACTCTTTTCAGGAATCCAGGCTTTTGTTTTTGATTTGAAAAATTAAAGAGTATAATTAAAGAAATTTTCAATAGGAAGGACGGTAAAATAACAGCCTGAAGTTTCAGAATGATAGCACCATGACCGCACCGAAAGATGGGTGTCTGGCCAAATGTCTGTCCACTTCCATCTGCTCTGTCACCGATGAGACAGCTTAAAAATTGTCAAAATATGGGTAGATTTTAGTCATCTGTGAAAAAGGAAGCGAGTTATTCCTATCAGGTATTAACATAAGGAAGTAGAAATAAACATGTTCTTGCATCTTGGGGTTTTTTTTTTTTATTTAAATTGCTGCATAAGAGGTGTTAATTGCAAAGCAGCCTACAGACAAAATCACTTTATGTTAATTTTGGAGAAGAATAGAGAGAGAGAGCGCCTAAATTATATGTAAACCTCAAATGTTAAAGTTAAATTTAATACCCTGATTTTGTTTCTTCTAAGTATCTCAAAACGACATTACTGGATTTTTATACCTACAAGGTAATGGTGGGGGTTTTTTTTTCCTGCATCTTTAAAAAGACTGGCGTGGCACTTTCTTTCAGCAGAGATGTCTGCATTAAACTCCTTTGTTTTCACAGTGAGAAATTTGCTCTTGCATAATGGCACTAAGTTGTTGACCTGTTTTAGGACTTTTGCTAATAGCACCAATCTCATCAGATTAAATCACTTCATATAAGTAAAGCACTTAGAACAGTGCCAGGCATATAGCAAATGCTATGTAGATGTTAGCTGTTGCAAGTAGTGATTTAAAAAAAAAAAAGGCAGTGTTCTTTTCCTATTATTACTAAGCTTGGGCCTACAACAGATTCCAAAAAAAAAAAAAAAAAGGAAAAAACTCAAACGTACTACTTTGGAAACACTTTGGAAGCAAGCCTCAAACCTGGAAGCCTGTCAATATTTTGCAATTCTTTCTGAAATCTTTCCTTCCTCCTAAGTCATTATGCCTCTGGATTGCTTTCGTCTGGCCACTAGTCCTGCACGGAGCTAGAAAAGGTGACGAAACTTTAAAAAGGAATAAGAAATATATAGGGCGCCTGGGTGGCTCAGTCGGTTAAGCGACTGCCTTCGGCTCAGGTCATGATTCTGGAGTCCCTGGATCGAGTCCCGCGTCGGGCTCCCTGCTCAGCGGGGAGTCTGCTTCTCCCTCTGACCCTCCTCCCTCTCGTGCTCTCTGTCTCTCATTCTCTCTCGCAAATAAATAAATAAAATCTTTAAAAAAAAAAAAGAAACATATATATACACACACATATATTCCATAAGATGTATAGAAGCGAGCCGTGTTGCCCGGAGTCTGTTCACGCATGACAAAGCCAGTCCTTCCGCCTTGAGGGAAAACAGCATGAAACAATGGGCTCATTAGTATCACAACGGGCAGCTTTGAAAAGATTCATTGAGAAGACTTTAGCACAGTAGTTGGCCTTGTGTTATCTCTGATTTCACAGAGTCTTGTTAAGCCAAGGGCTTCTACTCAAATAGCTTTATCATCCACTGGAGCAATTTCTTCCCTAACGTAGAAAATAAAATGCAAATTCTCCTGGGGTGAATCCATTGAAGATACATAAATCTTCAATTATCCCTTTAAATTTTTTTTTAATTAATCTAAGGAACAGAGGAAAATACCATGAACCTGAAAGTTTGAGCATGGCTGAAAACATTTATTTAAAAATATGTAAAAAACGAAGGTCATATAACCTTTGTAAGGCAATTAAAAATTAACTGATTTGATTGCAACTTTGCTTTCATTCCCAAGCATGAGCTTAACTAACTACAGTGAAGTAAGTAATTGCATTAGGATATTATACAGCATTCTTTTTTTTTTACTTATTATTTGTATTATTCCTCTTTTCCATGCTGCATATAAATTTACATTTATTTTTCAGCTGCGGTTGTGATCATGGAAACCAACCTAATTTCTAGACGCAAGGGATCTTGAGGCAGAGATAGTCCTAGTAAAAAAATAAAATAACTTTTCATAGGTCATTTCTGAAGCAATAACATTTTGGATGCTTTTTTTTTTTTTTGTCATGCCAGTGATTTATGGTATGTCAGTCATGAGGGAAAGCACACATTTCAGATTTTAATTACTAGACAATGTCCAGCTAAATGAAGGGGAGTTCAGAATGAGGTAGAACAGTGAATATTGCGTTTTTACTGAGCAGATATATAGTTCTCAAAGAGGAGTTACGGGGACCAAATGCATCACAGTGAAGACTGCTATATTCGCTGGTCACCCTTTTGTTGCATAATCTTGGCTCAGAAGTTGAGGTAAACTGAATGAAATTAAAGTTGGTCTTAAAAAATCAGCGTACGTAAAAATAATTTCAGTCATTCAGAAATTGCTCAGAGCGCATGAGGAGTCAGCTCTACACTATCGATACTTTACAGAGTCCGTATAATGGCCAGAAAGGAGAAAAATGATTTCAGTATTTAGTTGGTTGTGTGCAATATTTGTGTGCAATATTTAGAGTAGTCCGTGTGTATGTGTCTATAGACATATACAGACATAGACACACACGCACACGTGCACACCCATTCTAAAATTCTACCTCTGAAATTACAGGTGGAGCAGAAAAATCACAGCTGTGGAAATTGAGTAAGCTTGATTTTGTGGAACTGAACTACTCCGTATTTTCCTAAATAAAATTGGGTTTGTAAGTCCGAGGAAAGTCAGGATTTTGGAAAGGCAAGAGGAGAACTTGACTTCGCGAGAGGACCACCCACAACACCTCTAACAACTTTTACACCAGTTACAGAAAGTCTTTCTCTCTGATTTGTATTAATGGATTAGTGGATTAATGATTAAAAAAAAAAAAAGGTTCCCGCCTGGGAAACCTAAATATAAAAAGGCCCTCCCTGCTTTTGACCTGATGCTGCCATCTTGTGCAGGACACAGGGCTTGGTTAGTGGCGCATGGGGCTGGATTTCAAACTTCTCCTCGTGCCTGTTCTCATAGATACAACCTGAACTGCTACATATTGTCACCCAGGTCTATGAACTTAAACATGGGCTGCCCCTCCTGAGATGTGCGTGTGCGTGTGCATGTGTGTGTGTGTACCTATCAGTAATGCCAAAGGCCTTTGACTCCTTTTCTCTTTGTTCAGCAACTCTTCCGTTAGAGTCATACATGTCCTTCTGTAAGTCCACTTATATGTGGTAAACACCTTTTTTTTTTTAAAGATTTTATTTATTTGAGAGCACGTGCACGCATGTGGGGTTGGGGGGGGCAGAGGGAGAGGGAGAAAGAATCCCAAGCAGACGCCCTGCTGAGCATGGAGCCCTACACAGGGCTCAACCCTGAGATCATGACCTGAACTGAAATCAAGAGTCAGATGCTTAACTGACTGAGCCACCCAGGTGCCCCTTTTAAAGAAATCTTTATGAAGATGCTACATCTTGCTCTCATTTTACTGGAGGTGGCTACTTTAGCCATGTGCACTGGTAGATCAGAAACAAGTTTGGGCTTAGGTGAGTTCCAGTATTTAAAAATATATAGATAGTCCTGGGGCACCTGGGTGGCTCAGTCGGTTGGGCTTCCGACTCTGGATTTCAGCTCAGGTCAATCTCAGGGCCCTGGGATCCAGCCCCACCTCAGGCTCTGTGTTCAGCGGGGAGTCTGAGGATTCTCTCTCCCTCTCCTTCTACCCCTCTCCCCGCCCCCCCCCCCGACTTGGGCGCTCTCTCTAAAATAAAGAAATCTTTAAAAAATAGAGAGAGATAGTCCTTTAGAATGTCCATTCAGTCAGGCAGTTGGGTAGGGTATGAAATTTGCTTTGTTACCACCTGCTCTTGTACAATTAGCATGTACAGGTTCATTTTGTTAGCCATGTTCTTCACTGTGACGAGAAGCTGGATTTCATAAACACTCAAACAAGACAGTCACTGAAAAGCCTCTTTTTTTGTGTTTATTCTCCAGAGTTGTCTTTTTGCTGCCAACTTAACCCATTTTTTCACCTTAGTATTCTGTAAATTTTGATTGAACAAACTCTTACCATTGTACCCCCAAAAAAGGTTTTTTTTGGTTGAGTCATAAATTTTCATCTTTCTCTGCGCTAAGAACTGTAGTTAAAGAAGGGGGATCCTTCAGCCTTTTCTCTCCAGGGAACAAACAAAGCCTTACTTGTTGGTAGAAAATTAGCAGATCTTGAACCACACTAGTTTTCAGCTTAAAGTGGATTCAATGCATGTGGCACTTAACGTTTTTGACAAGTGTGTGCAGTTGACGATCTGGCTTCATTTTCAGTTGCAGTATCGTAGTATTTGCTTAGCATCTTAAAAACTCATGCCCAGTTTTCCATCTCCTTTAAGACTCACCACCCATGTGGGAAAAGATAGGTGAGCGGAGTCTTAAAGAAGATAGAGGGCTTTATTTAAAACGTTGCGCCTGATTTAAAACGAATGGTGAATTAACAACGTAATTTCATTCGTAGATTTTCCAAGAGGTAAAAAGCAGTGACATTGCCAAAACCTTCCGCAAAGCAATCAACAGGAAAGAAGGGATTTGTGCTCTGGGAGGCACTTCCGAGCTGTCCAGTGAAGGAACGCAGCATTCTTACTCAGGTAATAGTACGCGTTTCACATGTGTTAGGTTAACGCAGCGACCTAAGTAGGGTGCCTGCTATGATGTCAAGGGGCGCTAGAAAAACATTGCTTCCTAATTAAGAATACAGCAGAAGCCCATTGTGGCACGTATGTAGACCTGGGACTAATACTTGCCATAACGGCATTGTAAGTATTTATTGTATGGCTTTGTTAGCTTGCAAGGCATATTCTACAATATGAGCAATATAGGCTTTATTATAGTAGAACTCTACAGGAATAAAAGTAATAATTTTTAAAGAATTTGGTAACTAACTTCTCTAAGGATCAGTTAACCCTGCTCTCTATTTTTTTCTTGTTAATTTTGTACTTCGTAATAGCCATGTTGTATTCAAGTATCTGGGTTTCCAAAGTGGAGAACCCCATGTTTGTGACACATTAACTTTCAGCACTACTGTACAAATTATTTTAGGCTTTAGAGTCAACCTAGAGTGTGAACTAATTTCTTGTTATTCAACATGACTATAGAGGAAGAAAAATATGCTTTTGTTAACTGGATAAACAAAGCTTTGGAAAATGATCCCGACTGCAGACATGTTATACCCATGAACCCAAATACTGACGACCTGTTCAAAGCTGTTGGTGATGGAATTGTGCTTTGGTAAGATGTTGATTTTGTGTCCCGATTTTCTAAACGGCCTTCCACATAACTGATATATTGGTTTCTGGGTGCTCGACGGCTTCAGCTCGGGAAACAGAATTGAAAGTCGTCTGGGTGTGTCCAAGAAAGTACCACCAAGATACAAATCTAAAACTCACTCATTTAGACTGGGGACCGCTTTATAAGGAAGCTACCAGCTTCCAGTTTTTCTCATCACTTGAGCAAGCAGAACATGACAACTTTGTTGGACTTAAGTATGGCAGTGTCTACTTATTTTTAAAGTACCATAGCTTCAAAATACAAAGAGAACCTCCTCTTCAGTTCTCACTCTCCAGTTACTTATTTCTGAAAAATCTGTTTGTCCCTGCTGCTGTGCCAGAGCCAACAGTATCTTGGCAGAAAGGATGTAAGATGATCAACACGTTGTCCTTTGATGGGCTAAGAGCATGCTCCACAATCAGTCTGCCTGGGTTCGTCTTCAGCCTCTGCCACTCAGGAGCTGTGTAAGACCAACCCAGCTGCAGTCAGGATATTCAAACCCCTTTGCATTTCACCTGTATCCACTATGATCCCCGTTAAAAAGCGTAAGATAGCCCGCTTCGTCCATGTATAGGCACTAAAGAAATAATTCCCCCATGTGTTTTAATACAGAGTGATAATCACATGATGCTATTGATTTGATATTCAAATCTGACACGGGCGCCTGGGTGGCTCAGTCGATTGAGCATCTGCCTTCGACCCAGGTCATGATCCCGGGGTCCTGGGATCGAGTCCCATGTCGCATCAGGCTCCCTGCTTTGTGGGAAATGTGCTTCTCCCTCTCCCTGTTTGTGCTCTCTCTCTCTCTCTCAAATAAATAAAATGTTAAAAAAAAATAAATCTGGGGGCGCCTGGGTGGCTCAGTCTTTAAGGGTCTGCCTTCGGCTCAGGTCATGATCCCGGGGTCCTGGGATCAAACCCCGCATCGGGCTCCCCGCTCGGCAGGAAGCCTGCTTCACCCTCTCCCACTCCCCCTGCTTGTGTTCCCTCTCTCGCTGTGTCTCTCTCTGTCAAATAAATAAAATCTTTAAATAAATAAATAAATAAATCTGGCATGGAAAGAAGCATGGTTTTCCCTGTGCAGAATCATATATTTGGGGGCAGTATTAGAAACACCTAAAATGTTAGCATCTAAGTCCAAATTTTACGAAATGAGATTCGTCCAAAGAAATCACAGATTCTAGTCTAATTAGTAGAACCTTTCTGTCACCACTGGATTAGCGGCACCAAGTATCATGCCTGCTCATCATTTCGGCTCTCAACAAATACGGTGCCTGAAAGAATCTCATGCTCAACAAATTTACATCCTGTGAATAAATGGTCATTCTCATTTGTGAATTTTACAGTCGAGAAGAGACACAGTTTCCGTGTGGGATTTTATCTGTTTTTAAAATGTATTCAGTAAGGTTTTTTCAATATCCAAGTTATTCATTCTTATAAAATGATGGGAATATACAAAGAAATTAAAATGAGAAAGAATGTTCCAATCCCCAACAGAGAAATACCCACCTACTGTAAACATTTTGGTCTTTTTTTTCACGTGCATAGATTTTTTGTTATCAACATGATAAAAGTCGTATATTGCACTGAATTTTTCGGATTACATGCGAGATATGTCATGTGCCTTAAAACATTTGTGAATATTTACAGGCTCTTTAAAAGTAAACCAATTCCTTGCTTAATTTGTGTTTCAGTAAAATGATCAACCTTTCAGTTCCTGATACAATTGATGAAAGAGCAATCAACAAGAAGAAACTGACACCCTTCATCATTCAGGTGCGCATTGATCTCCCTGCCCTCTTCCAGGAAACTGCCTTGTGAGGGCCTATTCTGTAGACCATCAGTTCTGCCCTTCGTATCTTCCCATTTAATTCCTATATTAACTCTTGAGTTTAGGACTATTATCCAAGTTTGACAGGAGAGCTGGGACTCAGAAAGGCTCCTGAGCTTGCCCAGGGTTAATGTTGGAACTGAAGTTCAAATCCAGGTCTAACTCCAAAGCCCTGTGTTCCTCTCATTACACACTGTGTTCAAGCCTGCAGAAATAAGCAAAAATATTTAAGCTCTTAATTAATTAGCATGCTTAAGCAATGGAGCATTTTTCTTTTCCATCAAGTGAGTATTATACTCTGAGATAGCAAAATTCCCTCGGGCAAGAGCACCTCTTGGGATGTGGAGAATTCAGCTTCTAGAACTTTTTCAGATGCATGGAATAGACCTCTCATTTAGGCATTTTTAGAAATACAACGACTCAGGCGCCTGGGTGGCTCAGTTGGTTAAGCGTCTGCCTTCGGCTCCGGTCATGATCCCGGGGTCCTGAGATCGAGTCCCACATCAGGCTCCCTGCTCAGTGGGGAGTCTGCTTCTCCCTTTCCCTCTGCTGGTCTCTCTCTCTCTGTCAAATAAATAAATAAATAATCTTTAAAAAAAATAGAAATACAGTGACTCTTGGGGCACCCGGCTGGCTCAGTTAGTAGAAGATGCGACTCTTGATCTCGGGGTTGTAAGTTTGAGTCCCATGTCGGGTGTAGAGATGGCTTAAAAATAAAATCTTTAAAAAGAAAAAAAGAAATATGACCCTTAACCCGCATGGATATCCTGACTCTAGTCACTCAGCCTTTTCCTTTTGTGACAACGTCCGTGTACTTCAAAAGAGACCAAATAAAAATACCAAGTTAACTTCCCACGGAATTCTGGAAAAGACAGTAACAATAATAAGGCTGAGATTTGTTTTAGCTATGCCTTTAACACCAAAGTCTGGAGTTTGTTGCCTGGAAATTGTTTTCTGTGGATCATGTGTGACTGAAATTAATTTCCTCGTTGAGCATGATTTTCAGTAAAGGGAGTAGACTCCTTAAAAACTGGAAAGGTCAAGAAGCAAATGTGTACATTGGCTGTCTTGCAGGAAAACTTAAACTTGGCGCTGAACTCTGCTTCCGCCATTGGGTGTCACGTTGTGAACATCGGTGCCGAGGATTTGCGGGCTGGGAAACCGCATCTGGTTCTGGGACTGCTTTGGCAGATCATTAAGATTGGTTTGTTCGCCGACATTGAATTAAGCAGGAATGAAGGTAATGGAACACAGTCATTATTCTGAAAGTTGTTTATTGGGTATTTTTTCCTGGTCACGCAGACTGTCGTGCTTTCACTTAATTGTGGTGATTAGATGATAACTAGAATTAACAGAAGGTAATGCTATAGTGTTGTTCTGGAAAACAGTCTGATTACAACTTTTCTTCTTTAGTAGTAATTCGCATTTGCCCGGTGCTTTAGAATTCATTTTGTAATAAAGACACAAAAGCGCAGAGTTTAAGGAACATTCCCAAGGTCCCCAACCTGGGTATCTTTTCTTTTCTAATCTGCCTGTACAACTACCACCCCATCTTCACCCACAGATTGAGACCTCTTCAAACTAGTCTACCCCACCCTTGATGGTCACATATTTCCTGAACTTCTTACAGCATGGGGTTTCACATCACACCATGGATTTGTAGGATGCGTAAGCACATACAATATAATTGTCATGTGTCCTGGGCAATACTACATGATCCTCTTCCTGCAAAGCTTAAAACATTAAACACCACTCCAGATAGTCCTATTTTATTCCAGAAATCGCTCTCTCAATCCTAGTTACTTCTGGGGAATATGTATTTGGGGTTCTCAGTCTTTTCAAGGCCCCAGAATGTCTGTCGACGGTCTTATTTTGCACATCAATCCATGCTAAGACTTTTTTGCACTTTTGAGACTGTTACACTTGCTCTTTCAATCCACTCAGAGGTACATATATTTGAACAAAGACAGTTACTCTCGTTGCTGGCCTTCTGCACAGTGGCGTTTGTCTTGTTAAAGAAGTTGAAGTCGGTTCAGAAAGGCAAAGGGGACAGCAAAATAAAATCACATTGGCTTATGTAGTAAATCAAATGACTTTTCTTTGAAAAGGTCTCAGGTGCATAGATATCAGGCTGTTTAGTCCTCCCTAGCCTTTGACGTGGTGGAGATGGGGAGCCAAAGGAGGGTCTTGGACAAGTGACCTGCTGCTTCTGCCCTGGCTTAAATCCCTCAGCGTCAGAATGACGCGGCATGAAGCAGAGTCTGTGAAAGATGAAATTTGCCTGATAAAGGTGTTGCTTAGACCTCTTCAGAAATCAGGCAGTTTCATGGGGCGCCTGGATGACTCAGTCGGTTAAGCGTCTGCCTTCGGCTCAGGTCATGATCTCGGGGTCCTGGGATCGAGCCCCACATCGGGCTCCCTGCTCAGCGGGAAGCCTGCTTCTCCCTCTCCCTCTTTCTCTGTGCTCTCTCTCGCTCACTCTCTCTCTCAAATAAATAAAATCTTTAAACAAAAAGAAATCAGGCAGTTTCAGTCTTCTTGTTCAAGCTAAACCTCCTTTTATTTCATGGGAGGTAATTTTTGCGTTAGGACTCCACAACTTACTCCTAAAACAAGGCCAAAATTTAGACTGTTCTCTCTGCAGACACCCCCTGCTTCTACCTACTCCCTATAGGAAATATTTACCAGAAACCCTTGGCTCCTTCTATACATTCAATTCAACAACAAAAAGTAACAGCAGCTTTTACATGTTAGGTGCTATAGAAAACGTAAAGTTAAATTATATCCCTTTAAAAATAGATTTAACCCAGGGCACCTGGCCGGCTCTGAGAGTTAGTGGAATGTTGCAACACTTGATCTCGGGGTTGTGGGTTTGAACCCCACGTTGGGTGCAGAGATTACTTTAAAAAATATTTTTAAAAATAGATTTAACCCTTTGAGAGTCAAATAATTACACTTAAATATAAATACCATAGTGTTTCGGGGTGCCTGGGTGGCTCAGTCTGTTGAGTGTCCAACTCTTGATTTTGGCTTAGGTCATGATCTCAGGGTTGTGGGATTGAGCCCCAAGGCGAGCTTTGGGGAGAGTCCGCTCGTCCCTCTCCCTCTCTTACTCCCCCCGCTCACACTCAGTCTCTCAAATAAATAAAATCTTTAAAAAAAAAAAAAACAAGGACAATTTAGGTAAACATACGACATAACGTAAAATGTTTTAAAAGCTGTAACTTATTTGCCATTTGGAACATGAAGACTAATAAATTAAATTATGTATTTGCTATGTATTCTCATAACAGTGTCTTTATCTAGATCATCATATAATTATCTACTAATATATTAACTTTTATTAGACTATCAGTACCTAAAAATGAGGAACTAGGTCAGACCAGTCATTGCACCTCTGTTACCGAACAGAGTGTCCAAAGACCGAATGAACTTGTAATGACCACTGTCATATAATATATTGGTTGTGGGGTTTGTGTGTTTGTTTTCCTTATAGCCTTGGCCGCCTTACTTCGAGATGGTGAGACTTTGGAGGAGCTTATGAAATTGTCTCCAGAAGAGCTTCTGCTCAGATGGGCAAACTTTCACTTGGAAAACTCGGGCTGGCAAAAAATCAACAACTTTAGTGCTGACATCAAGGTAACCGTGCAAAGAACCATCACGCCTTTGGAGGATACGATGTCTTGGATGACTTCCTCCCAGTTAGACAGAGGGAAAAGTCCTGCCAGGATATCGCCAGGCCTTGTTGGCCCTCGGCCCCGGTGGTAGATTTCGGGAGAGCTGAAACCTAGTGAACAGTACTAGCGCCGAGTTTAACTTGCCTTCTCTGGGAAAGGGTCAAAGTATTATATAGTCCTGAGGCTTTCTATTCTGCCGCCTGTTAAACATGGAGTATCAGAGGGTGGGCCATGACCATTCTCTTCCTAATTGCCTTTCCCAGACCACAGGGTACCTGTTAGTAAATCCTGGAAGAGAGAGAAAGGGCCCCAGGATTCTCCTTCCCCTTTCTTATTTGGCTTCTTTCTATCATGTGCTCCCACCTGTAGACATTGAGTTTATGAGGGTAGTGATGAACTCTTACATATGGCTGTCTCGTACCTCAGCCCCTGCCCTAGGGCCCTCCGACCAAAGCCCGCCTCCAACCACAAGACCCGCCACATAAAAGACCTACAAATATTTCTTGTGTTACATTTTGGCATTTGCTTCTCAAAGGCAGTAAGGAAAAAACTAGCAGAGGAAGGAGACATTGGTAGCTTCCCAGAGAGAGGGGGCCAAAATCACCACAGCAAAAAAAATTCTCATTCATTGACTCGACTCTCTCCCAAATCCAAGTGTTTGGGACACAGGGAACACATTCAAGGATCTTCACCAGATGTCACTGACCCACAGGGCTATGAAAACGATAGGCTGTGATCCTATTGATGTGCTCAGTGGGGAGAGGAAGTCGTGCGATAGTTGCATTACTGATTTCACCAGGGAAAATTAAGGATCGCTCCCAAATTATAAGACCAGCAGGCCTCCCACCCCTTCTTTTAACTTACACAAGATGTTTGGCCAGGTATATTTTTGCTTTATGCATGAGATGTGTTCCCCAAAACCACTCTTAAATGGATTTTCTGTTCTGGGACCTCTTTGAAATGTACAAGAGGAAATGGTGTTTAAAAATGGAGCCTGCCTTGAATCTTTTTAAAAAGCAAAGGATTGTTCAGTAATGTGAAAAAAGGCTTCAAGTGTAATTTTCACCCGTAAAGCCCTTTCCAGGGTCGAAAGACACTGCTGGGTCTGCTCTTTCCCCGTTCTTCTCAAGGGCATAGGATTCGATTATGAGCTGTTCAGGCACCATTAAGAAGAAATTGTAAGCAAAAGCGCTTCCACGACGACGGTAATGCCCTCTTACGGGGAGGCAAATCCTGCGCCTGCTAATGGTGGGATCTGGGTTTGCAGTTCATGAATGGCTCTGAAGTCGATTTCACTCCCCTGATCTTCCCCACTGTTAGAATCATTTCTGGCATTCTGTATCCAACTCGCTTAGGTGGCTCATTTAAGATGCAGCTCCCAGAGATTTGTATTTGGTAGGTCTGGGGTTGGACCCAGTAATCTGTATATTGAACGGCTTCCCCCAGGGGGTTAAGATGCACATAATCTACAGAGTTTACTAGGAGAAACGTTCCTTTATAAGCCTGTCCGGACCGTCAGGGTTCAGTAATAGAAACTGATCACCGCTGGGAAGGTCATCTTCCAATAGAGCAGGATTAAGGAGTCTTGACCCCAGGTTCAGTCCCCTAAAGGCAGAAGTTTACTTGACATGTGTGTTGAAGACGGTTATTAAGGGTTTGCCCCGGTACAGTGGTTCTCAAGTTGTATTCTGTAGAGGGTCCACACAGCCTGATTTCACCTAGCCTACCCCCATATGAGCAGCGCCACTTTGAGTTACTGGGATTCCAAGTAAAACATTCAAACAATGAATGAGTTCAGGAGCTTAAAGCAAAAAGAAAATCTTCAGGGAGCACCTGGGTGGTTCAGTCAGTGAAGCGTCCGATTCTTGATCTCAGCTCAGGTCTTGATCTCAGGGTCATGAGTTCAAGCCCCGCATTGGGCTCCATGCTGGGTGGGGAGCCTACTTAAAAAAAATATATCTTGTTTGGTAAACTATATTCAGGTCATACAGGGTTAAACGTTATTTCACCAACTCAAGAGTTACTCATTTAAAAAATGTCATTTAAATTTACAATTAAATACATCTTTAACATAGCTAATCTCTTCTCCATAGGTTATGGTATATATTGTGTTTTGTAATGATGTAACCTGTCTGTTTTCTCTTTCCCTATGCTTCCTGGATTTCTGCTCCTACTTTCTTTTCTTGCTTGTTTTATCTACCAAGCTTATTGACTTCAGTAATTCAGTGAAGGTACAGAACTAGTTAATGTGTTTACTAGCATTATTGTATTGGTAATGTTAATCGGTTGTAAAGTCATGATAAAATCCAGTTATCCATATTCGAGACAGACATTAGGCCAGATAGATGGGCTTTTCTGGGGGAAAGATCTGTTAGATTAGAAGACAGAGATTTGTGCCATATATTCTCACAAAATCCAGTGCAAATATCCTACCAAACATGGGACAATGGGATACATTCATTCTTTGTAGATGTGATCTCACTGAGATTTTCAATTCATTTGTAGGATTCCAAAGCCTATTTCCATCTTCTCAATCAAATTGCACCAAAAGGACAGAAGGAAGGTGAACCACGGATAGATATTAACATGTCAGGTTTCAATGTAAGTATAGGTGTTCATTTGAATTCTACAGTCTTACAAAATGATTGTCAATTTCTTCTAAGTAACAAGAATTTTCATAATTGCTTGTAATGGTGTTAAAAATTTTGAGCATTATTTTATAATTTATTGCTGTGGGTATAATTCAAAGGCAGAAAGAGTAGCTTTGGTGGAGTTTGATAGTTTTATTGGTTTATATTGATTGCATAAAATATGCAAAGCAAGGGTGGCGAAATAAGTGCTAGAAACTAACCTTTTCCAAGTGTTTGGATTATAGTCACAGTGAGAGATGTAATGACAAGCTATTCGTATATGCATCTGTAATATTCCTGTGTTGAGAGTAACATGAATATGTTTACAAACTGCGGATCCCTGAAATCCAGCTTGGGGACTCACTCATGGACCATATTCCCTGGTTACATCACTCAGTTGTTCAGTGACCTTCCCCAAATTGGATCTCACTTTGCTCATCCATAAATTGGGCTAGACGATTTCGTCTCAAGTTTCTAGGATCCCCTGGTGCGTTCTTTGTACCCGTTAGATATAGAATGCCTTGTACTAATTTAGAGAATCCGTATTTCTAGCCTACTAGGCAGTAGGATCGAGTAGATAACACGGGCTAAACCACTTACACTGCCCTTATCAGAACTGAATTTGTAACTGACTTGTGCGCTTATATTGCTGTCTGTATGTTTGACGTGAGACTCTGGTTCGGGTGACTTGGTATGGATAGGAAGCTGTCCTGTGCGCTGGGGAGCTGTCTGGGCAGGCTCGCTGGGTGACTGGCAGCCAGTACACTAACTGATTCTGATTTCCAGACAGCTCTTCTCCATTCAGTCTTCCCTGGCTGATCTTCAAACACTCCTCTGACTCTTCCCTCCCCAGAATCCTTCAAGGATTCCCCATTGACTCTAGACTTCAGTCTCAAGTGTTCTGCTTAGCATTTAAGGCCCTCCACAGTCTTGCTCCAGGTCTGGTAGCGAGTGCTCTTTCCCATTAGTCTCTACCCGCATCCCCTCACCCCTGCCCCCAATACTCATTTTACCTCTGAGCCTTTGCTCACACTTTTACCTTGTTGGTCAGTGTCCTTCTTCATCTTTTTCAGCCTTATTACCTTCTTTAGGGCCTAACTGACTGATAATTGATTTTTTTTATATCCATTATCACATCCAGTTTTCTCATGACCCTTTGTAATGCCTTCCGGCCCCCATCCCAGGCAACCACTCATTTGTTTTCTTTCACTTTATATTAGTTTGAATTTTTATGAGTTTTATATAATGGACCCCTACAGTATGTATCCTTTTTTTTTGGTCTAGCTTCTTTCACTCAGCATAATATTTTGATATTCATTCATGTTGTCACATGTATCATAAATGCATTCCTTGTTTATTCCTGAATTATATGCCGGTGAATGGAGATACCACAGATTTGTTTACACATGCACTTGCTGATGAGCATTTGGATTGTTTCCAGTTTGGGGCTATTACAAATATAGCTGCTATTGAGCATTCATACAGAACTCTTTGTATAAAGATATGCATTCATTTCTCTTTGGTAAATACCTAGGAATGAAATGGCTGAGTAATTGGGTATGTCTATGTTTGACTTTTTTAGGAAGCGGCCAATTCGTTTTCCAAACTGGTTGTACCATTTTACATTGCTACCGGCAATATATATATAAAAGTTCCAGTTCATCCACATCCTCACTAACACTTTAGTGTGGTTAGTCCTTTTAACTTGAATCATTCTAACAGGTGCCGAATGATCTGTCATTGTGGTTTTAATTTGTATTTCCCTAATGACCTATGATGTTGAACATTTTTAATGTGGTTATTTGCCATCTATGTATCGTCATGTTCAAACATTTTGCCCATTTTTAATTGCATTGTTTGTTTTCTTATTAGCCAGTTTTGAGTGTTTTTATGTATTTTGGAGACAAGTCCTTGATTGGATATGTGATTTGCAAATATTTTCTCTCAATGTTTTTCAAAGAACAGACGTTCTTAATTTTGGCAAAGTCAGATTTAGTCATTTTTTCTTTTATGGATCATGCTTTTGATGTTGTATATAAGAAATTTTAGCCTAACGCAAGGTCACAAATATTTCTTCCTATGTGTTCTCCTAGAGGTTTTATAGTTTGAGGTTTTACATTTAGAAATATGTTTGGGGTTAACTTTGAATATGGTGGGAAGTGGGGCTGGAGTTATTTTTGCATATATGTTTTTTTATTTGATTATTTTTTATTTCACTATTGTCTATTTGACTATTTAAAATTTTTTTTGTTTCTCGGCGCCTGAGTGGCTCAGTTGGTTAAGCGACTGCCTTCAGCTCAGGTCATGATCCTGGAGTCCCGGGATCGAGTCCCACATCGGGCTCCCTGCTCAGCAGGGAGTCTGCTTCTCCCTCTGACCCTCCCCCCTCTCATGTGCTCTCTGTCTCTATCTCATTCTCTCTCTCAAATAAATAAATAAAATCTTTAAAAAATAAAAAATAAAAAAATAAAATAAAATTTTTTTTGTTTCTGTCTACTCTAAAGCTTCCTCCTATTCCATCCAATATTATCAGTGCTTCATTAGGAATGCCAAGATGATCAATAAAGAAAGGATTTTAAAATAAGTTGGTAAATAGCATACAGCAAACAACATTAAAGTAATAACTGACAGGTTACAAGAAATAAAATAGGCTCCATGAGAGGAACTCACTATGCTCAGAGAGAACCCTGAAGAAAGGTTGAATCCCACTCAATTGCCCATCTGCTGGTGGTTACTGATTGTTTGCAGAAGGTAACAAACTAAATACACATTGTTCTGGAGTCCTGTACAATCATGGCACCTCACTGGAGCTTAAAAAAACTAATTAAAGATAGCATCACCCATTGAAGACAAAGTTAAGACTGTCAAATTACACATTCTGGGCAGCTTTAGTTTAAAAGTAACATTCCTCAGGTTTCATTTATTTTATCTCTTCTTTTCCCACCAGACCGTAAAACCCTTTCTCCCATGACACCGTTCCGCAGAAGTGCTCACGTTTGCCCCGGGGCAAAACTGTATTGTGTCGATGTAGAAAGTGCCCAGAGTGCCACTCTGTTCCTTTTCAAGTGTAGGTCACTAGAAACAGAAGATCCAAAAGCACCCGTTCCTCCCACGGCTCCAGGTTTTTCAGTTGTAGCCTTGGGAGGTGGGAATAGTGAGTGCCTGAGAAACTGTATTTTTGACATCAGGCTGAAATGATTGGATAACTTAAATTCTTCACCAAACCCTGTGTTAATCCAGAGCTGGGCATTCATCTTGGGGTGGGGGGGGGGTGGGGAGGCGGGTAACAAGTTAGGAGTCATGGGAATTAGTTGGAAGTAAGTATTCTTTACAGAAATGAGCAACTCTGCTTCTGCCTCGGTGGAAATGTTAAGTCAAATAAACCGTAACCAAAAAAGAAAAAAAAAAAAATCCTTGCAGAGGAAAACTACCATTTGAAATACACAATTTAAACCTGAAATTACATTACTGGAAAGTGCTAGTCTTGATGATTATTTTTTAAATATTTTCTCATAACTTCTCTATCTTTTTCAGTCTTCTGCCTTCTTTAGGGCCCACTTGAAAAATCGCAACAGTTTTAGCTTTTTTCTGGAGTTTTCGCAGGGGAGATGTAATCCTATTTGAAGTAAATGCACTGTCCTCAGCTAAGTGATCTGGTGCCACCTAGCGTGTTTTTTAGGTACTGCATGCAAATACGGCCAACTTTTTCTGCTGTTGTATTCAAAACAATTTTATAATAAGTACCATATGTTGGCCAAGAGAAAGTAGAATTGTATATCCAGCCTATCATTGTAGGGGAACATGTCTATATTTTTAGTATAGCCTTTTAAAAGATGCCTCCTTACTTTACTTCAACAGGAAACAGATGATTTGAAGAGAGCTGAGAGTATGCTTCAACAAGCAGACAAGTTGGGTTGCAGACAGTTTGTCACCCCTGCTGATGTTGTCAGTGGAAACCCCAAACTGAACTTAGCCTTTGTGGCCAACCTGTTCAATAAATACCCGGCACTAACCAAGCCCGAGAACCAGGATATTGACTGGACTCTGTTGGAAGGTAATTGAAGGTTTCTCACATTCTAATGTGCGGGACCACAGACCAGAAATACACAGGCCACGATGATTCCAGGATCTTGACTTAATAAGTTTCCTTCTCCACTTTCCCTTAGCAAATCTCTGCTGGAAGTAGACCCGAGGGCTGAGTAAAAAGTGGCAGCTGATAGAAAAGGGTGATACCGGGAAACTTGTAGTCAAGGATCACCTAGCTTAAGGCCACTTAGTAAACCATTGTTTTATTTTAATATTTTAGAAATAGATCATCTTTAAACCCCTCACCAGAAAAAGGTATATATGCACTCAATTTGACCTATCAGTTCACAGTATTATGTCATTCTTCCACAGTCAGACTAACCAGACAGCACTAGCCCCAGTTCCTTTTCTACTCATCTACTCAAAAAATCATAATAGGGAGTGCCTGGCCAGCTCAGTCGGTAGAGCGTGCGACTCTTGATCTCAGGGTCATGAGTTAGAGCCCCACACTGGGTGTGGCGATTACTTAAAAATAAAATCTTTAGGGCGCCTGGGTGGCTCAGTCGTTAAGCGTCTGCCTTCGGCTCAGGTCATGATCCCAGGGTCCTGGGATCGAGCCCCACATCAGGCTCCCTGCTCCACGGGAAGCCTGCTTCTCCCTCTCCCACTCCCCCTGCTTGTGTTCCTGCTCTCGCTGTCTCTCTGTCAAATAAATAAATAAAATCTTTAAAATGATAATAATAATGGATGGCAATTAAGTTTGGGGAAGGCAGAGTTTACCTTTTCCAGATTATATATGCATGAAGTATAAGATTCAAATATGAACAAATGTAGTAGTCATTCCTTGACCATCCACTGGCAGGACTATAAAATCTTTACATTTTATGCTTTTCAAGTTTCACGGAACTTGTTGCTGTGATATAGGCATGTGAAAGGAGTGCTCGTGTGTAGCTTAAAATTTATAAATGTGTAGAGGGAAGGTGTAAATTCATGAGTATAGAGGGTTCATATGACCACCCCCCAAAATATTTTTGATTCCCCCCCAATTTTTTTAAATGTAAAACTGATCACATCAGTTACTTTTGAGGTATGGGGACTTGGGGAGATATTGGGGAAGCCTTAGAAGGGGGAGGAGATTATAAAAAATTCATAAACCTCTAAATTGTTTGATTATAAAGTTGTATTCTTCGATTGTAAAATAAATTCAACAGATTTTTTTAAAGAAGGCTGTACCTAGAGAGAATGCATTTAGAGAGAATGTCTGGAGATTCATATTGGAGAAAACCTCTAGGTTTGTACAGAGGAAATGAAGTAATCTTAACTATGAATTGATATGATATGCACATATACAAGGTGTTTAATTAATATATACATTTTGTGAATATTCTTATTAGGAGAAACTCGTGAAGAAAGAACCTTCCGTAACTGGATGAATTCTCTTGGTGTTAATCCCCATGTAAACCATCTCTATGCGTAAGCCTTTGTACTGTTATTATCTGTTAGGAACATCGTGAATGGATGCCACAGAAGGAATTACAGCTCTAAACATTTTCTAGATGTTCGTTTACACTGGCTATTTAGATCGGAAGATGTTGAATGGTGACATCCATTATCATTTTCCGAATACACAGAAGCCCAGATTCTTTCTTTACATGATCATTAAGTGGAAGAGTGTATGAATGTCTTTCTAACACCCTACGGAATAGCCTTTATATTTTGAAAAGAGACCGGGGAATGCCTTAAGTACACCATCCATGATGTCTTGAGGCCTTTGTACTCACTGTTCTCTCAGCCTGGAATGTTCTTTTCTGCCTCAAATGCCTTATTCCCTTACTATATTCAAGCCACTAATTCAGGCCCTGACCACCACCTAACACTCCGTAACCCTAACCCTGGTTCTTTTCATCTTCATAGCAGTTATATATACCCCCAAATCAAATTACCTATTGATCCATATACTTGTTTATTATCTCTCTCTCTCTCTCTCTCCCTGAGTCTAGTGTAAGGCCAAGGATTTTCATTCTATGTGCCCAGCTTCTAGAATAGTACCTTGCAAATCAGAGGCTTGCGATAAGTATTTTAAGTGAACGGGATGGTGTTAGCTCTATTTTTTAGGACAGATTGATAGAAAATATGAGCCTTGGGTATTATCTGTGGTTTTATATGTTTTAGTTGCCAGTGTACTGTTATTGTTTTTAAGGAAACAAAGGCCCAGCTGTCTAAAAACACTGATTAAATTATTTTTAAATCTTTAGTGACCTGCAGGATGCCCTGGTAATCTTACAGTTGTATGAACGAATTAAAGTTCCTGTTGACTGGAGTAAGGTTAATAAACCTCCATACCCGAAACTTGGAGCCAACATGAAAAAGGTAGATCATTAAGTTGCTGTATACATTTGTCACGGGCTATTTTTATTCTGTTTGTTTCTTTTGTTTGGAAAACGCTTGCATCTGAGCTTCTTGAGAACAGGAACCGTGTCTTAACTTATTTTGATGTGCTAAGTGCCCAGCATCGTGCATGCGTACTCACATGTGTATCCAGATAAAGCAGATGAAAAATCCTCAACCATTGGCTTTTTGTGGGTTTACAGCTAGAAAACTGCAACTATGCTGTTGAACTGGGGAAGCATCCTGCCAAATTCTCCCTGGTTGGTATCGGAGGGCAAGACCTGAACGATGGAAACCAAACTCTGACTTTAGCTTTAGTCTGGCAGCTGATGAGAAGGTATGGTACCCAGTTTTCACTGTTTAAGCTCCACTGTCCTAGCGGTCTGTGATCCAGCCCTTGTTATTTTCAGGTAGACATGTCAATGACTACGCCCTGGAAACTTGTATTTAGACTCTAAAGTGAGCTTAGGTAACAGATAGATGCAAAAATTCTGAACAGCCCATGTATCCGTTTGAAAAAGACCTCTTGGGGTGCCTGGGTGGCTCAGTCGTTAAGCGTCTGCCTTCAGCTCAGGTCATGATCCCGGGGTCCTGGGATCGAGCCCCACATCGGACTCCCTGCTCAGTGGGAAGCCCGCTTCTCCCTCTCCCACTCCCCCTGCTTGTGTTCCTGCTCTCGCTATCTCTCTCTCTGTCAAATAAATAAATAAAATCTTCGAAAAGAAAAGAAAAAGACCTCTTAACTAGAATGCTGACACGCATCCATTATAACCGAGTACCAGCCAAAACAGCTTCTTTTAGGTCATTGTCACTGTTGGACTGGTACAAAAGGTGCATTTTTTTTTTTTCCTCATGAAGTAGATTGGGACCTTTTCTTCCACTTCTCCTTCTAGATATACCCTCAATGTCCTGGAAGACCTCGGAGATGGGCAGAAAGCTAATGATGACATCATTGTCAGCTGGGTGAACAGAACATTGAGTGAAGCTGGAAAATCAACTTCCATTCAGAGTTTTAAGGTAAGACTTGCGCGCATTTGATGATTAAACGTCATGTGTGCCAGAAAGGATCAGTAATTTAGAAGGCCAGGCTTTGGTTGGTTTGTCAGTGATTTAATGTTGTGCTACTGGCAAGATTCTCTTCAGCCACTGGGCTTGGTGTGTGGCAACTTGAGACAAGTAATCACGTGTTAATTTGTACAAACCTGAAACTCTTGGATTTATTGTCCTTTGACACTAGGACAAGACGATCAGCTCCAGTTTGGCAGTTGTGGATTTAATTGACGCCATCCAGCCGGGCTGCATAAACTATGACCTTGTTAAGAGTGGCAATCTGACAGAAGACGACAAGCACAATAATGCCAAGTAAGAGACACTGACGATAATGATGATTAATACCCACTCTGCGTTCTCGCTCAGGTTCGGCCACTTTACGGATGGTGTCACCTAAGGGGCGCCTAGGGGGCTCCGTCGGTTAAGCATCTGCCTTCGGCTCAGGTCATGAGCTTGATCCCAGGGTCCTGGGATCGAGCCCCGCGTCGGGCTCCCTGCTCAGCGGGGAACCTGCTTCTCCCTCTGGCTCGTGCTCTCTCTCCTTCACTCTCCACTTGGAGCCTCAGACTCCTCATCAGTACATATGGGAGCAATAATACTTACCTTAGAGATTTTGAAATGAATAGGCACTCGGTCAGTTGTTGCTTCAGGGAATTACCGAAATAATATAGTTTATGTTCATCTTACTACAAGGAGAAAATGGGCTAAGAATATTCATGCCGTAGATAAGAATATTCTTCTGTCTCTTTTTTGAAACGCGTTATTTACGGATGTCTTTTTTCACTATGCACAGATCGCCTTTACTACATATGTTGAGTGTATTATCTTGGTCCCTAAATGAGCAGGATGCTTAAGCCTCCACTGAAACTATGCCTTGAAAGTTTTTTTGTGGGGTGGCGGGTGGCTCAGTTGGTGAAGCGTCTGCCTTTGGCTGAGGTCATGAACCCGGCGTCTTGGGATGGAGTCCCGAGTTGGGCTTCCTGCTCAGCGGGGAGTCTGCTTCTCCCTCTGCTCCTCTCCCTGCTTGTGCTCTCTCTCTAAAATAAATAAATAAAATCTTTTTAAAAAGAATGTTTTTGAGCGCCTGGGTGGCTCAGTCAGTTAAGCAGCTGCCTTCGGCTCAGGTCATGATCCTGGAGTCCCGGGATCGAGTCCCTCATCGGGCTCCCTGCTCGGCGGGGAGCCTGCTTCTCCATCTCCCTCTGCCTGCTTCTCTGCCTACTTGTGCTCTCTCTCTCTCTCTCTGTCAAATAAATAAATAAAATCTTTAAAAAATAAATAAATAAAAAGAAAGTTTTTTGCATTTCAGCAATATTGAGAAGGGCTTTTCCACCTGTCACTTCCCTTCTTCCCCAAAGACCTAGACTGTGACCTGGTTTCGCAGGCAACCCATGAAAGCTTGACTAGCATACACTGGAAATCAGCCCACTGAAAACCTTCCTTTTTCAGAAACGATCGTCTTTAAAGATTTGTGTTACAAAACCCCTAGAAATGTCTCCTGTATTAAGTGAAGGGCGCTCCAGCAGATTTCCCTAGCTGGACACATCAGTTCTTTCTTCCCTTACTTTGTGTACCCTTTCCATTCCTTGCTCTGACCACTCTGTCCCCACATCTTGTAGACTCTACCCACCCCACCCCCGCCCTGACTGTATGGAAGAATTCATTGCATCTCCCAAAGCAGCTTGGATTTGAATATATGACATAGACTTCCGTCCCCTATCTCTAGGATCACACGAGAGCATCTGTTAACCCGTCAACATGCTCAATGAAAATATCAACATCGATCATACAGCCGATCTGGATAATTATATGTATTTTTTTCTCATCTTCGGTGTCATGTCAGAAAAGGGGTGAATAAAATCAGTCCCAAGCAGTAGGGCTGAAAAATCGGATGTCACTTAAGACTGACCTCAAAAACAAAACAGAAAACAACAAAAAGTAAAATCATGCCGCTCTGAAGTTTCAATATGAACGTTTCACATCCCAGCCAAATGACTTTACAAGAGGAAACAGATGTCTCCTATCATGTCCTTGACTAACAAGAGGTTCATCTTGATTTTTGTTTCCTCCACCAATAGGTACGCCGTGTCAATGGCTAGAAGAATCGGAGCCAGGGTGTATGCTCTCCCCGAAGACCTTGTGGAAGTAAAGCCCAAGATGGTCATGACCGTGTTTGCGTGCTTGATGGGCAGGGGGATGAAGAGGGTGTAAAATAACCAATTCAAATAAAAACAACCTTGCTCCCAGGTGCATGATTAGCAGGTCAACTCTTTCCAGGGGAAGTGCTCATGGCTTAAGGAACTGATGGTCATTGAAAGGACTCAGAGTTTTGATGAACAAGACTCCTCATCTTGAGAGCTCACAGGGGAAAGAGTTTTAATGGCAACAACTCCTCTTTCCCGTAGTCAAAGTTGGATTTGTCAGGCACCCCTGAAACACGCTCACGGCCAAATCATTTACTCTCTCTCCTCCTAGATGGCTGCCCCTGACATTTCCCATTGCTGTATGTCGTCTCTGTGTATCTTTGCCCCCCCCCCTTAGAATGTCCACCTCTTGGGACTTGCTTAGATGACCGGATATGAATATTGTTAGACCATAATTTTGTGTTTCCATCCAGGATGCTAGTTCTTACTCGAGAACTGGGCTCAGAGGGTATCTGGATAGGAGTATCCTTTGCTTATCTTTGTAGTACTGAACATTGGCAGAAGTAACTGGCTGTGCAGAATGTAATAGAAGCTTTTCGTATTCTTTTATTCTTAAAATCAGTATCTTTTTACAGTATTCTTTCTACGTGATCTTTTTTGTACATTTAAGAATATTTTGATTACATTAAATGAGACTGCTGATTTTGCTACTTTTTTTAAGGGGTCTTCAAGTAAGTAAAAACCATACATTGTAGGTAGAGGAAAGGTGTCCCTTGATTTTGCATCGACCCTCTCACACCCAAGTTGTAAACAGCTGACATATTTTGTCTTCAAACACTTGGTTCCATATATGCTTATTTGTTTTAAAAGCCTGTATCATCAAACTCTCTCTTTAGATTTAAAATGCTGTTGAATATGACACTTTTGAGGAGAGAGTGCGCTCAGAATGCAGACAGGAGACGGTAGGCCAAGCATGCTAAGCGTACCATAAATTTTCTAATTTTCCACCTAAAACAAGGAGACGTGGTCACTAAAAAATAAAAATATATATGTAGGACGTAATGTACTCTTGCTTTGTCAAGCTGTTTGCTATAGTTTCCAAGATCATAATGTTACTCTAACTCTGAAAAGTGATGTAATCTGGTAGCAATGTATTAGTTCAAATAAAGGCATTTACATAATAATCAGTCTCATGTTTCCGCCCCTTCGTGGTATGCCAGTCAAGTTTGCCAGATTTTTCCCCCCCAATATTCTCTTTTTCTGGTGTACTGTACAAAATGACGTCTGTTCAATTTAAGCTCGCGGAGCTGAATTACAGGGTCTGAATGAAGAGGAGTCCCAGTGGGGTCAGAGGGTTTTCTCCAACTTACCATGATGGGGGGATCCGGATAACCAGTGAGGGGAGATGGTTTCTGGCAGGCTTTCTTACCCTTCTCGCCCTCAACATTTGGGGGGCCGGCTAACTCTTGCTGGAGCAGGGAGGGGCTGTCCTGTGCATTGCAGGAGGTTTCACTGGCCTCCCTGGCCTCTACCCCTGAGAGGTCAGTAGCTCAGCCCCGGTGTGTAGAACAAATATGTCTCCAGACAACATGGCCAGAGGTCCCGTGCGAGGCAAAATCATCCCCAGTTGACCACCAGTGGTTCATGGTAGCATTTTAAGGCTTTGTCTGAGTGAGTAATACATAATCCGATCCTTTGACAAACTGCATGGTTATGGTGTAAATAACTGTATTTATAGCTTGAGTAAGAAAGATTTTTCTGAGTATGATACAAACCCCAAAGACCTAAAATAGAAGAATAAGAAATTTGACAGTTCTGCTTTGGCAAAAAAAAACCCAAACCCACAATTATATAAATCAATACAATAAGCAAAGTCAAAGTATAGATGGGCGGGGTGGGGGGCGGTTAGTTCCATTGCCTTAGTCCATTTGGGCCGCTATAACAAAATACAGACTAGGTAGCCTATAAACAACATATTTTTTTTTTCACAGTTGTGCAATCTAGGAAGTCCAAGATCAAGGTGACAGATTGGCGGTGTGGTGAGGGCCTGCTTCCTGGTTCACAGAAGGCCATCTTCTAGCTATAACCTCACATGGAGGTAGGCGCAAGCAAGCTCTCTGGGGTCACAGATGAGGGCACGAATCCCATTCACAAGGGCTCCAGTCTCATGACTTAAGGCCCCACCTCCTAATACCATCACATGAGAGATTAGACTGGGGGGAGACACAAACATTTGGTCTATAGTACCCATATGATAGGTTAATTTTCTTAATATAAAAACAGCTTTAATGAATAAATAAAAGGCAAGTCTTCTGCAAACATATACCAGAGTAACCGGTAAGGACAATCCCATCTTAAGACCTGTCTTCTGCTAAAGAAAAAATTCCGTTAGGAAAATGGACAGGGGGGCCTGGTTGGCTCAGTCAGTGGAGCCTGTGACTCTTGATCTCAGAGGTTCTGAGTTCGAGCCGCATGTTGGGTGTCAAGATTACTGAAAAATAAAATCTTAGAAAGAAAGAAAAAGGGGCAAAGGAGTTGATTACCCAATTCAAAAAATTATAATTGGCCAATGAACATAAAAAGGGAATGCTGATTCTCAGAAGTAAGGAGGGTTATGCCACTGAAACCAAGAACTGCTTTTTTTTTTTTTTAGTAGACTATTTAGAGCAGCTTTAGGTTCAAAGCAAAATTAAGTGAAAGATACAGCGAGTTCTCAGGGACCACCCGCTGCCAACACACATGCATAGCCTCTCTGATTATCAATGCTTCCCCTGGAGCGCTACATTTGTTAAAACTGATGAACCTACGGGTGCCTGGGTGGCTCCGTCGGTTAAGCTGCCTTCAGCTCAGGTCATGATCCCCGGGTCCTGGGATTGAGTCCTGCATCGGGCTCCCTGCTTAGAGGGGAGTCTGCTTCTCCCTCTGCCTCTGCCCCTTCCTCCTGCTCGTACTCTCTCTCTGGCTCTCAAATAAATAAATAATTCTTAAAAAATTGATGAACCTACATTGACACATCATAATCACCCAAAGTTCATAGTTGGCATTAGGGTTCCCTCTTGGTGTTGTACATTCTGTGGGTTTTGACAAATGTATAATGACCTGTCCACCATTACAGTATCCTAGAGAATAGTTTCACTGCCCTAAAAATCCTCTGTGCTCTGCCTATTCAGTCCTCCCCATCCACTAACCCCTGGGAACCACTGATCTTTTCCCTGTCTCCTTAGTTTTGCCTTTTGCAGATATCCTATTCTTAGAATCATACAGTATGTAGCCTTTTCAGATTGGTTCTTTCACTTCGTAATACACATTTAAGAGAACTGCCTTCTTTATGAACTGCCTTAAATTGATTTAAAAAAAAGTGATTAAAATGATTGATAAATTTTCTGTTGATGAAGGTATGTGAATACAGGCATTCTCCAACACCCAGATGGAAGAATGATCAGTCTACAGTTTGTTGAAGGCAATGTGGTAATTACAGTCAAACTGAAAACTGTCCTATCCTTTCACCATCAGTTTGTTTTCTATAGTTAAGAGTCTGTTTCTTGTTTTGTCTCTTTTTCTTTGTTGGTTTGTTTCTTAAATTCCACACAGGAGTGGAATTGTATGGTATATTACATATATAATGTCAGGAGAGTTAAAATTTGGAAATACACTATTACCATAATCAGGCAAATAACAGATAACACTTTTTAACCTCCAGAGAAGTTGAGTACTACAGTGAACACCTATATATTCTTCACCTACACTCACCAATTGTTAACATTTTGACATATTTGTTTTCTTTGTGTGTTTGTATGTGTGTGTGTTTTTCCTTTGTGTGTGTCTTGCTGAACCATTTGAAAGTAAGTTGCAGACCTTGTGATGTTTTACTCCTAAATACTTAAGCATAAATCTTCTGAGAACAAGGATATTCTCCCACATAATTACAATAACATTGTCATATCTCCAAAATGTAACCTAGAGGGGTGCCTGGGTGGCTCAGTCAGTTAAGCATCTGCCTTCAGTTCAGGTCATGATCCCAGGGTCCTGGTATCGAGCCCCACATTGGGCTCCCTGCTCAGTGGGGAGACTGCTTCTCCCTCTCCTGCTCCCCCTGCTTGTGCTCTCTCTGTCAAATAAATTAATAAAATCTTAAAACAACAACAACAAAATGTAACATAGATATCACACTTAATAGAGTCTACATTCAAATTTTCCAAATTATACCAAAAATATGTTTAAGGATGTTCTTAATAAAAATGCACACATTGTATTTGATTGTCAAGTCTCTGTTCTGCAAGATTTAAGATACTGGAACAATCTTGCATTTTCTTGTCTTTTGTGCCTTTGATATTTGTTAACAGTTCAGACCCATTTTGTTGTAGAATGCCCTATACTCTGGATTTGTCTGATAGTAAAAAGAAAAAAAATATATTCTTGACAATTAATAAGGCAAAATAATATTTCAAAACCTGGTATAAATGAGCACCTGGTATGAGTTTGTGGGGTTTGATAAATGGGTACAGTTGAAAAGATAACATGGCTTTTTTCAGGGCTGAATTGTTTTACATTTTTATTTTGAAATGATTATAGGTTAATAGGAAGTATTTAAAAATGAACAAAAGGTCTCATAGACCCTTTATCAAGTTTCACCCAATAATAATATATAGCTATAGTACAAATATCAAGAACCAGGTGGGCAAAATGGGTGAAGGGGGTCAAGAAGTACAAACTTCCAGTTTTAAAATAAGTCATGGGGATGTAACATACAGCGTGGTGACAGTAGTTAAAAATAGTGTATAGCATATTTGAAAGTTGCTCAAACAGTAAATCTTCAAAGTTCTCATCACAAGAAAAACTTTGTAATCGTATGTGGTGATGGTTGTTAACTAGACATTGTGGTGATCATTTCACAATACATGCAAATATTACATCATGACATTGTGCACCTGCAAATAATATAATGTTGTCAATTAGATCTCAAAAAAACAAACAAAACAAAAAGCCCCAGGAGCTAGAAAGGAGTAAACAGTGAAAACTGTGGGGGGAAGATAACAAGAAAACGTAAGAAATTGACATCGGTGTAATCCAGAGCTTATTCATATTCCACCAGTTTTACGCGCATTCATTTGTGTGTGCGTGTGTGCGCATGTGTGCGTGTGTGTGTGCCATTGTATCATGTGTAGATTCATGGAACAACCAGCACAGTCAATGCTCCCTAGTGCTACCCCTTTAAAGCCACAACTACTACCCTTCATCCTTAACCCCGGGTCTATTTGTAAGTTCTCTATTATGTTTTATCAATCTGTGTGTCTAACTCTCTGCCAATACCACACTGTCTTTATTAATGTAGCTACATAATAAGCCTTAACATCAGGTCAAGTGATTCTTCCCAGTTTATTTTTCTTTTTCGAAATTGTTTTAGCTATCCTAGATCCTTTGCTCTTCCATATACATTTTAGAATAAGCTTCTGTATGTCTACAAACAATTTTTTGCTGGAATTTTGATAGGAATTGTGTGAGATCTATAGATCAATTTGGGGAGAAATTTGACATCCTTACTAGGTTAACTCTTCCAATCCATGAGAGCATGGTATATCTCTCCATTTATTTAGGTCTTTGATTTCTTTAATCAGCACTTTAAAAAGTTTAAGTATACAAAGTCCATACTTTTTTTTAAAGTTTATACCTAAGTATTTCCTTTTATTTGGAGTGAGGTTTTGTGTAAATTTGGGGGGACTTTCTACAATCGTGTATTAATCTGCAAATAGGAAATGTTTCCTTCCAATATGAAAATTTATTAAGAGGGTAGATCTCAGGTTAAATGTTCTTACCACAATAAAGTCAATTTTTTAAAAAGACAAAAACAGTCATTGCTTATTTAATGGGAAGTGGTCATCTGTCCTTTATATACCTGTATATACCTTCCTAGGAACACTGCATGGGAAGGTATATTTAAAGGATCAACAAGATGGAGACGACAACCACTTCCTGGAAAACATAGTATTTGTGAAAGATTTTTTGTATAAAACCATTCAACACCAGCTGGAGGAATGCAGCGACTCAGGAAGAATTTTTCAGATTTTTTTTTTAAGATTTATTTATTTTGAGAGGGGGAGAGCCTGCCTGTGGCCACAAGAGCAGGGCAGGCAGGGGTTGGGGAGCAGAGGGCAAAGGGAGAGAGAGAATCTCAAGCAGACTCCCTACTGAACGCAGAGCCCGATGCAGGGCTTGAGCTCAGGACCCTGAGATCATGACCTGAGTGAAACCAGGAGCCGGATACTTAACCAACTGAGCCACCCAGGCGCCCCCAATTTTTCAGATTTTGTTCACTTCATGAAATGGCCCTCAGTGAAGAACTTAGGACTTTAGTCTTCCTCTTTCGCCACTTTTTATTCAACATACTTCCCAAGGATGGAGAAGTTTTCAAAGTTGTATTTTTCTGTTGAGTCTACTGTTAAACTATTTTTCCTTAGTAATTAATCAATTCAACAATATAGAGCCCTGCTCTAAGGCCTGAATAAGGTGAATGAAACACATTCTTTTTCTGTTGAGTCTACTGTTAAACTATTTTTCCTTAGTTGTGTATCTGGGACACAAACACTAATCATAAAGTAAAATGTAGCAATGGAAGTTTGTATCAGGTAGGGGCACAAAGTCAGAAAGCAAACATTTTGACAGTGGTAGACAGAATGTGTAGGGGTTAGGGGTGGTGGTCAGTAAAATCCCCAATATGAAGTGATGCTTTAGCTGGTGGTTAGTTTCTGACAAGTTGGACTGGAGATAAAAAAAAAAACGGGCGCCTGGGTGGCTCAGTTGGTCGGGCGACTGCCTTCGGCTCAGGTCATGATCCTGGAGTCCCGGGATCGAGTCCCGCATCGGGCTCCCTGTTCAGCGGGGGGTCTGCTTCCCCCTCTGCCCTCTTCCCTCTCGTGCTCTCTGTCTCTCATTCTCTCTCTCGCAAATAAACAAATAAAAAATCTTAAAAAAAAAAAAAAACCTGCATGTTCCTTTTTGAGGTCCCGATTTGACCCATACTTGTTTCCCGGTTTCAAAATCCTATTTCAAAACTGCTGCGTTCATTAGATTTCACGGAAGGGGCTCCTCGTCAGGCTTGGCAGTTTAGATTTACAATATGTATAAGACAGTCTTCTCATAATCTCACCACCGATGAAAAATGGAAATAGCCCCTCACCTATGGGAGCTGGCCTGGCACTCACAGCTAAGCCTTGTTTCCTGTGAGCATAAACAAATTCGGGGACGGCCACATCCTCTGTGCTAGGGATGAGGGCGGACAGCACCCGAACGCGGTCCAAATCCCAGAAATGAACAAACATCGCCCCCTCCTGGCGAATATGAGACACTGCCGCGGCTTTTTCTTGACTTCACAGCTGGCTTGCTTGCTTTTTTCTTTTTTAAGATTTTCTTTATTTGACAGAATGAGACACAGCGAGAGAGGGAACACAAGCAGGGGGAGCGGCGGAGGGAGAAGCAGGCTTCCCGCGGAGCAGGGAGCCCGATGCCGGGGCTCGATCCCAGGACTCCGGGATCATGACTCCACAGCTTTTAACTCGCTATAATCTAGTATAAAAGTTTTGCAATGTCGATTGTAAATAGTTCTTGTCTTTAGATACTTAAGATACTTTATATATATATATATCTATATATAATACTTAAGATACTTTAGATACTTAAAACCTTGACTCTAACAGCGATTCTTGATTTCGCCTTTCCCAAACCCAGGCTCCAAATTCAAAACAAATAATAACATTATTAAAATGTCTTTTGTGCTTAAACTATCTTGGGGTTTCCTGAAATGGCCATTAGAGAATACAAAGATTGCTCCTCAATCTTATACAAGAAAGGACAATGAGAATACATTTTTCTAACTTTTAATGAAGTCAGAACTGCTCTAAGAGCTTTTGTCTGTCTGCCAAATGTCCTAATGATGATGATAAACTTGACAAAAGTTTAACTTCCTATGCATAAATAGAATATGATAGTTCTTTTTTTAAAAAAAAGATTTTATTTAGGGCGCCTGGGTGGCTCAGTTGGGTAAGCCACTGCCTTCGGCTCAGGTCATGATCCTGGAGTCCCTGGATCGAGTCCCGCATCAGGCTCCCTGCTCGGCAGGGAGTCTGCTTCTCCCTCTGACCCTCCCCCCTCTCGTGTGCTCTCTCTCTCTCATTCTCTCTCTCAAATAAATAAATAAAATCTTTAAAAAAAAAAAAAGATTTTATTTAGTGGCGGGCTCCCTGCCCATTGGGGAGTCTGCCTCTCCTTCTCCCTCTGCCTCTCCCCTCCACTTGTTCTCCCTCTCAAATAAATAAATAAAATCTTTTTTAAAAAAAGAGGATATTTTACATCTATAATAAGATTTCAGGTTAGTTCATGATGTCAACATGGCTTAGAAACAAAGAGATTTCCTGACCTCTCCAGGAACCCCTATAAAAGAAATAAATGGTGAATGAAAAGACCTTGAGATGCTTTGCCATTGTCTAAGAAGATAACCACGATAAAAATGGATTTTAGCAAAAATGCTTCATGATACCACTCTCAATAGCAGAGATGATTTGGCCACAACACTCTGGTGACAGGGACACACATTTTGCTGGTATTGCCATTTCAAAATCCTTCAAAGTAGCACATCTTACTCAGAAATTCCTCTGTGCTTATCATATTCTAATTCAGAAAAAATAAAGAAAATTGATAGAGTTCTAAACTTACCATTAGCAAAGCTCTCTAAACCCTTGAACTTCCCTGACCCAGAGTATTGCATTAGGCCTTGACAGCAGTAAGATTAAACCTCTCAAGGATCCAAGTTATCTCCTTATACGTTAATAAAAGTCTGCCTCATGCATTTGGGAATTTTACTTCCAATCCCAGATTCTACTCTATTACAGGCAAATGTGACTGAATATTCCTAGAGACTCACAAAATATCTCCAGCTTTATGATCATCGGATACAAGGTACAATTTCAAAATATACACCTAGATAGTCTCTGCATGATCTGCCACTGGAGATTTGGTCTTCCGAAACAGGCAACAGAAATAAAACTTTCCTTGAGCCTCGATTAAAAAAATATCTTTTTACTTGGTATTGTCAGCACCTGGCATATCAGTACAACTCGAAGATAGTGACACCTGCGTTTTTGTAAGTATATAAAACTTTTAACTTAACGGATATGTATCACTGCCTCCCACATCACTGGAATCCATTCCAACAGAAGACCTTAAACTGAAGGTCCTTAGGAATTCTCCAGAAGCTGCTGAGAGCAGAAGTGGACGACTTATGCCCAAGACAACAAAACAAGCTGCTGACTTCGGAAGTGGATAGGTTCCACCCAAGATGACAGAATGAGATTAATTTTCTGATTTTTTCAACACTCTTTTTCTGTCCTTTTCCCCTTCTACTAATATTATTATTATACTTTTATATCCTTTAGAACACTAATGTGGTCTCCCTTATCTTCATCTTACTATTTTTGAACACTATGGTCTTTTTTTTTTAAGATTTTATTCATTTATTTTAGAGAGAGAGCGCATGAGCAGGGGAGGGGCAGAGGGAGAAGGAGATCATCTCCAGCAGAGTCCGAGCTGAGCGAGCACAGAGGCCAGGACCCCGAGATCATGACCTGAGCCGAAACCAAGAGTCGGTCACTTAACCGACTGAGCCACCCAGGCGCCCCCCTCTATGGTCTTCTTCTGGAACTTGAGGGAAGACCAAATTCTATACCTTTTCTTCCCAGGCCATAGCAACTGCTCTGATTTTAACTAATGGCTGGATCTAACATACTCTACCAGGCCCTGCTGAGAGTAATTTAGTATCAATCCCTTTAAACACCTCAGAAGGCAGATTCCTTTTTATAGGCTCCTTCTGGTACCTAATAAATTTCCCTCATATCATTAATCCTGACCTTCAGCCTCATAAAAATAGACCTTGCCTTCACATTATCAGAACGCTTCTGCTAAGGCTATTGTAATACTACCAGCAAAACCAAGCCAATCAGTAGTAGACAATATTACTGAGGCTCACCTGACCACGAGAGTCAGCTTATTATCTTCAGAAAACACATCATTCCCTGCTTTGCTGAATTTTTAGTTTCACTGGAGAAATTTACGATTAGGGACACCAAACGGGCTTACTCCTGTTGTGATAAATGATACTCATATTCCCAATACAGTTTTTTAGATTTAATTTTATTATATTACATATTAGTCACCATACATCATTAGTTTTCTTTTTTAAAGATTTTATTTATTTATTTGACAGAGAGAGACACAGCGAGAAAGGGAACACAAGCAGGGGGAGTGGGAGAGGGAGAAGCAGGCTTCCCGCGGAGCAGGGAGCCCGATGTGGGGCTCGATCCCAGAACCCTGGGATCATGACCTGAGCCGAAGGCAGACGCTTAATGACTGAGCCACCCAGCGCCCCAATACATCATTAGTTTTTGATGTAGTGTTCCATGATTCTAACCCAATACAGTTTACCTCCAACTAAGGTACTACATTTTATATGGAGAGGCTTACACTGGTCTGCCATACACTAATTTATCCTATGTATTCAGGAAAATTGTGATATTAGATACTTTGTGTACTTTCAGATAATTGTGTATGCTTTTTTTAAGATTTTATTTTTTTTGTCAGAGAGAGAGCACAAGCAGGGGGCGCGGCAGAAGCAGACTCCCCACTGAGCTGGGAGCCCGATGTGGGGCTCGATCCCAGGACCCTGGGATCATGACTTGAGCCCAAGGCAGACGCTTAACCGACTGAGCCACCCAGGCGCCCCTCACATCACAAATGTAAACATTAAGTCAGTCTGCACTTATGAGAAACACCTGTCAAGGAAACCGAATGTACTCCTGCCCCACTTCTCCAACTCAGCTTTAGCTACTTTACCTTGCCCCAGAAAACAGGACCCTCTAGCCTTTTCAAGGAAATCCCCCTCCTCCTTCCCCATCATGCCCTGTGTCCAAGCTGCCTCTTCTATAGAACGCTCCATGTAAGATTTACTCTTGCCCAGGAAGAATGTTCCACCGCTTGTGAGGGGCTGGCCGCCCCCAAACCGTGCATCGTTTCCCCTTGAACAAAGGACAACAGACTGGTTGCTCAATTGTTTTTAGTTTTGTTGTCCGATGGTTTTGGCAACGAGGTGGAACCTGAGGCTGGCGGCTGAGGATTCCAGCTCTTCTCTGGGATCTCTAGTAAGCTTCTCTCGGATCAGGCTCTGCTTCTTCTGCACTCTGAGCTCCTGGAGTTTGTCCTAATCCTTCTGGGTGGAAGATTGGGGTGTGAGAAAGTCCAGATTTTTCATGGGGTATGAAAAATTGGGGTAGGAGAGACTCCAGATTTTTTCCAGGTGGGACTTAGTGGGCCCCAACATTTGGGTGTGTGGCTGAGCTCATCTACAAAGTAAGGAGCTTTGGAAGGTCCTTACAAGTCTCAGGAATTGTGCACAAGCGACCAGAAACATAAGTCTGATTGAATTAGACTTATTTCAACAAGGGAAAATAATGGGTATCCCTCAATCTAAGCCTTGAGGTAAGTCCACAGAGTAAATTGCTGGGGGACTTAGGGAAATAAGACAAGAAATTCAGACTGTTTTGGGGAGCTTGGGTGGCTCAGTCGGTGAAGCATCTGCCTTCGGCTCAGGTCAGGATCCCAGGGTCCTGGGGTCGAGCCCTGTGTCGGGCTCCCTGCTCATCAAGGAGCCCGCTTCTCCCTCTGCCCCTCCCCCCTCTCATGCTCTCTCTCACTCTCTCTCTCTCAAAATAAATAAAATCTTCTTTAAAAAAAAAGAAATCCAGACTGTTTTGACCAAAGGCACGTCAAAATCTAAGTAGGCACAAGTTAGACTAGTAACATCTGCCACTGTAAAGAAATCTTTCCAGGAAAGGAATACTAGATCTTAAGAATCTCAGAAGCCAAAGCCTCACAATTGACGAGCACTGGTTGAGCACTTAAAAGTTGTTAGAGTGCTTGCCACCTAACTTCTGACTCCCAGGCTAGGATAAATTGGTCATGGAATGAGTTAGATTGATACTAGTTCAAGAAAATTTCCATGCAGGGACACCTGGGTGGCTCAGTCGGTGAAGCACCTGCCTTTGGCTCAGGTCATGATTCCAGGGTCGTGGGATCGAGTGCCGCATCGTACTCCTCGCTCGGCCGGGAGCCTGCTTCTCCCTCTGCCTGCCTCTCCCTCTGCCTGCCGCTCCCCCTGCTTGTGCTCTCTCTCTGACAAATAAATAAAATCTTAAAAAAAAAAAAGATCCATGCAATCAGGTATACAACACAAAACACCGCAAAATTCCCAACCCAGTGGCACATCCTTCTAAGATATTAATTTGGCTCTGAGAGACCCAAGGCTTAGCTAAAGAAATGGGATCCTGAAATTTCAAGGAATTAAGTTCTTCACCTTCTGACACACCTGCTTATTTTATATTTAAGAACAGTGCCTGGAGACTAGGGATATTTACAAAAATGGCAAAAATCCCACTAACACAACCAAGAATTAATCATGGGGGAACGTTCCAATTAAACAAGATTCTTCATTTAAGAAGGGCACTTGAAAGTAAGGTTCCTGGGGGCACCTGGGTGGCTCAGCTGGTTACGTTTCTGTCTTCCACTCAGGTCATGACCCAGTGGGGAGCTTGCTTCTCCCTCTCCCTCTGCAGCTTCCCCCCCCACACACACACACTCTCTCTCTCTGTCAAATAAATAAATAAAATCTTAAAAAAAAAAAAAAAAGTAAGGGTTCCCAAATCCAACAAGCAGAATGGGATACCTATTTTGATTGGTATGCAAAAGCCTCTAGAAGACCTCAAAATTCCGAAATAGCTTCTTTGGATGATTTGTTGCAAGAGGCTAATGAAAAAATAAAAGATAAAAAAAAGGAACGATACAAGAGGTACCTGAAACAAAGACGGTAAGGCTGATGTGACTCTTCTCCATTCTGTCCTCCCTTACCTGAGTACTCGCCAGGTACTGATCCTCTGAATTACCTTTCCACTCCGAGGAGACTACAATATCTTAAACTCCTAGAGTTGGAAGGCCCACGAACCAGAAGCTCTGATATCTGAGGGCAGGATTAGATAGACGTCCCGACCTCAAGAAGAGACAGAGAGAATTCACATTCCTCTGCCGTATTGTTCTATCCAGACCCTCAACAGATAGGAGGCCAGCTCACACTCCTGAGAGGGACCGAATGCACTTTTCAGTCCCTTTCCCCTCCTTGGAGGTCAGTTTCAACCTTCTAATCATGGTCTTTCTGGGCCCAGCCCTGAAGTTAACTAGAGGCCCCCAGACTGGAGTCATCTCATTAGCATATAAAAGACGCTCATCACCCGAAAGATTCCAAGGGTTATAGGAACAGTGTACCAGCAACCCAAGACAAAGACCAAGTATTTACTTCTTCTTATATCACAGCATCCGATCAAGAGCAAAGCACTAATCCTTTAAATTCTCTATAAAACCACTTCATACAAATTCAAATCCTAAATTAAGTCCTTTCTAACACCCTTTGATGGAGACAGTTCATGGTTCCTTCAATAAGCCAGAAGATCCCATCTGTCTCGCTACAGGGCTAGGTGGTCCTGGTGTTCTCAGGCACTGGAAACCACAGCCTCCATCTCCATGTGGTTTGTAAGGCAAGCAATGAGAAAATGCATTCAAGATCTAACTGTGGGAATGGGAGAAGATATTTGCAAATGACACTACAGATAAAGGGCTGGTATCCAAGATATATAAAGAACTTCTCAAACTCAACACCCAAAAAACAAATAATCAAGTCAAAAAGTGGGCAGAAGAGATGAACAGACACTTCTCTGAAGAAGACATACAAATGGCTAACAGACACATGAAAAAATGTTCATCATCATTAGCCATCAGGGAAATCCAAATCAAAACCACACTGAGATACCACCTTACACCAGTTAGAATGGCAAAAATGGACAGGGAAAGAAACAACAAATGTTGGAGAGGTTGTGGCGAAAGGGGAATCCTCTTACACTGTTGGTGGGAATGCAAGTTGGTACAGCCACTTTGGAAAACAGTGTGGAGGTGCCTCAAAAATTTAAAATAGAGCTACCCTATGACCCAGCAATTGCACTGCTGGGTATTTACCCCAAAGACACAGATGTAGTGAAAAGAAGGGCCATATGCACCCCAATGTTCATAGCAGCAATGTCCACAATAGCCAAACTGTGGACAGAGCCGAGATGCCCTTCAACAGATGAATGGATAAAGAAGATGTGGTCCATATATACAATGGAATATTACTCAGCCATCAGAAAAGATGAATACCCAACTTTTACATCAACATGGATGGGACTGGAGGAGATTATGCTAAGTGAAATAAGTCAAGCAGAGAAAGTCAATTATCATATGGTTTTACTTATTTGTGGAACATAAGGAATAACATGGAGGACATTAGGAGAAGGAAGGGAAAAATGGGGGGCGGAATTGGAGGGAGAGATGAACCATGAGAGACTATGGACCTGAGAAACAAACAGGGTTTTAGAGGGGAGGGGGGAGGGGGGATTGGTTAGCCCGGTGATGGGTATTAAGGAGGGCACGTATTGCATGGAGCACTGGGTGTTATAAGAAAAAAATGGATCGTGGATCACTACATCAAAAACTAATGATGTAATGTATGGTGACTAACATAATAAAATTTTTTTTAAAAAGCATTTAAGGGCACAGTTGGAAAGAAAAAAAAAAAAGATCTAACTGTGGGGCCCCTGGCAGACTCAGTCCAAAGAGCATGTGACTCCTGATCTTGGGGTTGTGAGTTCGAGCCCTACATTGGGTGTAGAGATTACTTAAATAAATGTACGAATGAATGAATGAGAATAGGTTCTCTGTTAAAAAAACAAACAAAAAAACTTCTGTGGATAATTGCTCTGAATGAAATTTGGATCAGTTCTTCATGTTTGAAATCACATGAGCTCAGGAAATTTGCTTTAGGATTCCTGGAGACTTCCTTTGAAAGACATTTTTCCACAAAAGTGGAGCTTCTGTCTTTGCCCTATGTTTCCATAAAAAAATCTCTGATTTCCTTTGCTGATTAAAGTGGTTTTCCTTAGAGGGGTTCTTAAATGTGGAGACAGGATGTAAAGAGGATAGACTTATCAGTGTGGAAACTATCTAGATCAGAATTACACTTCCTAACGTCATTATCAAGATAAAGATAGACTTGGGAAGACCCATACATGAAGAATTCCTTTCACCAAAATTTGGTAAATTCCTCTTGCTTTGCCTGCAGCTCGCCAGAGTGACCACTTGGGGGGGACTCTGGGCCAGTTTCTTGTTATGCTAACCTTGAACACTCCTGCCATCTAGTGGCCAAATTGCATGGTGCTACTTGCTTGTCTGAAATTGAACCGAAGGCTTACAGGACCCGCCAAGTTCACCACGCCCCTGGTGCTTGGATGAAATAACAAAGCCTCCTCTAAGTCAAGATGCAAAGAACACTTTAAACTTTTGGAAATAGTCTGCCTTTGGTGGGAAAACAAAAGTCTTCATCTGGGAAAATTTTTGATTTTCCCTTGAAGCTGAGGTTCCTTTGACCACAACCACGTATGATTTATGTGTATTTGTCCTGAAATCACAATGGGATACATTCAGGCAGGAGCATTCCCAAAGCACGGCAGGTGGGCATGCAGATTTCAGGCACAGTCTGCCAGACTAGCCTCACAAGGGTGCAGCCAAGGCGGAGGGGGCCAGGATTTGTGTACCAGAAGGCCAGACAGAATTGTGGAATTAAAGGGGATGCAGGGGCCAGGGAAGTGAGCTTGATGCACTGAGCATTGAATTGGAAAACCAAAATCTGTCCACGGGATGCAGGGTCACCAAGTGCAATGGTCAAGAAAAATTCTTGAGACGTTTTATGGTACAAAAAGGTACTTTTATTATGGCAGGGGGACAGAAAGAGCTGCGCGGTGATTGCGAGGAGTAACTGATTATATACTTTTAAGTGTGTGGAGGGAGGGGGGACAGATATAATGTCAGTTTCTAAGGAATTTCTCTATGCTGAAATTGAGATTTACAGGACCTTGGAGGTCTGGCTATTGTCAAGACTATTGTTTTTAGTCTCTAATAAAACATCAACCTGGGGCACCTGGGTGGCTCAATTGGTTAATCCTCCTACTCTTGATTTCTGCTCTGGTCATGATCTCAGGGTTGTGGGATCCAGCCCTGCATCGAGATCTGTGCTCAGCGTAGAGGCTGCTTGTCCCTCTTCCCTCTGTTCCTCCCCCTACTTGTGCTCATGCTCTCTCCCTCTCTAAAATAAATAAAATCTTTTTAAAAAATCAACATTAAGGCAGCCATGAGTTCCTTAAAGAATGTCACTCTCTGCATGTCTCAGGTATTTATCAGTGGGCTGCAGTTGCAAGATTCAATTTAAGCTACATTTCTCTTGCTTTTGTTCTCCTCATCATTTCCCACCCTGAACAATTTTGACCCTTAAATCTTTAAGGTTGCTGAGGGTGGACGGTCTTACCTTCTGTAACTTCTTCCTGCCAAATAGGGGTGTAGAGATGTCCCTACCTGGGGTCAACATTGATCATTTGTTGTTGACATCAGTTGTGGGAGTTATGAAAGGCACAGACAGCCAAATCCAAGGTAGACATCGCATATGAAGGTAGATATCTCCTTGAGTAGAAATGATCAGCTGTTGGCTTGAAGTTATGGCACGGAAGGAGTCTCGGCAGCAGGCGGAGAGCGTCGGGGACAACAAAATAAGATTAATATTATTATGAGAAAAAGAAGCCCAATAAAAAGATCCTTGACAGTTGACCAAAATCCTCTTCCAGTCCAGGAGTTTAACCAATCATTAAAAGAGAGGGAGGGAGGGGCGCCTGGGTGGCTCAGTTCATGATCCTGGAGTCTCAGGATCGAGTCCCCCAACAGGCTCCCTGCTCAGCAGGGAGTCTGCTTCTCCCTCTGATCCTCCTCCCTCTCATGTTCTTTCTCTCTCAAATAAATAAAATCTTTTTTTTAAAGATTTTATTTATTTATTTGAGAGAGAGAGAATGAGAGACAGAGAGCATGAGAGGGAGGAGAGTCAGAGGGAGAAGCAGACTCCCTGCCGAGCAGGGAGCCCGATGCGGGACTCGATCCCGGGACTCCAGGACCATGACCTGAGCCGAAGACAGTCGTTTAACCAACTGAGCCACCCAGGCGCCCCAAATAAATAAAATCTTTATAAAAAAAAAAAGAGAGGGAGGGATGGTTTAAAGCACCAATTTGAGCATTCATATCTTTTAGCAATCCTGTTACATTTTTATCATAATCTGGAATGTAGATGCAAGATTCTGGGGTTTTGTTTTTTTTGTTTAAAGATTTTATTTATTTGAGGGAGAGCAAGCGCGAGTGTGGGGCAGAGGGAGAGGGAGAGGGAGAGGGAGAAGCAGGCTCCCCGCGGAGCAGGGAGCCAGACGCGGAACTCGATCCCAGGACCCTGGGACCACGACCTGAGCCAAAGGCAGACACTTAACGGACTGAGCCTCCCAGGCGCCCCCATACATGAGTTTTGTGACAGTGTCTCTGAAGGTGACCTCAAGCTGTCCGGCATCCGTTTTCAGGGCTTTAGGAAAAGGGGCAGTTCTAGTTTGTAATGAGTTTAAGTCAAAACAATAGAAGAAGACTGGAAACCTGAGTTTGGAGAGCCATAGCCAGATATTTGAGGAAACCAGAAGAATTCAGGATCTAGTCTAGTTTATAATAAATAGTATTAAAATCTAATATCTACAAAGATGTGTTATCGAAACACATTTTTCTCTCTATAACCACCCTCATTTTTATCAAAGACAGCCAAATCACGACTCATTTGTGTGTAAAAACAAGTCCAGCTTTAACACACTGGCCTAATTATTTACAGAAACTCAGCAAGAATAGTGATTGGCCAGATAGATCTTTTAAAATCTGCTTTGCTGGAACTTTTTATAAGGAATCTCTAGATTGACCTTTTAATAGCCTCTCGAGGCCAGAAGCCAAGCCAAATATTTGTCATCAGACATGCCTGCAATACCTGAGGATTTGGGCAAATTCCATATCCTGAGGTCCCTGCACCTGCCGGGAAGTGACATTCTTTGCTCACTACTGGACGAGGCTACTGGGAACCCTGTAAGCAAGGTATCAGGCCAACAGTTCCAAGGAGCTTTATTGGCTCCATAAAGTGAACCTTAATTCCTTAAAGCTGTCTGGTCATCTCTGAGTCTAGGCATGTCTCTCAAATGTGACATCCCAGGCAAAGCCTTGGTAAATATAACCAATCTTTCCAGTGGCGTCCTGTTACAAGGAGAACAGTTTCTCATTGCACTTATGCAGATATAATTGCCATGGAAGGAAGAATCCTCACTGAGAGTTTCTGAATTTCAGAGGGTTCAGAGAGTTCAGGTAGGGAGAAAAGGTAAATGTTTCAATTTGTCCACAAAGGAATATTTTATCATATTTCTGCATATCATGGATATCTTAGGAGAAAGTTTCCTTAATCCGGTAGAGCAAACATTAGAGAACCAACAATGTTTCAAGTAAGAGTCATAAAAACTCATCTTCCTCAACTCATTCAGTCCCATGTTATTAATTCTTATTCTGTGTGAATGCAGCTTTTCCATTAGTTCTGGAAATTCTTACCCAGTTTAGTTTAAGATCTTAAAGAACATAAACTTGTCTTTGTCAAAAGTCCTTTTCATGACTCTCCTTGAGGACAAAACACATTTTGCAAGGGCATCAGAACAATAACTACAAATGACAAAAGATTTCTAAAAAACGGTCACAGTTGGGGCACCTGGGTGGCTCAGTCAGTTAAGCGTCTGCCTTTGGCTCAGGTCATAATCTTGGGGTCCTTGGATCGAGCCCCACATATGATCTCTCTCTATTTCTCAAATAAATAAATAAAATATTTTTTTAAAAATGGTCACCGTTTAAAATCTGATATGAGAATTCATTATAATGTAGCTGACAAGGAAATCCAGTTATTTCTGTGACGCATAACACTTCAGTAATTAGAACGTCAAGTAACGACCTTATACCAGAACATATAAAAAACTTTAGGAATTTCAGGGTGCCTGGCTGGCTCAGTGGGTGGAGCATGTGACTCCTGATCTCAGGGTTGTGAGTTTGAGCCCCACATTGGATGTAGAGGTTACTTAAAAATAAAATCTTAAAAAAAAAAAAGAACTTTAGGAATTTCACATCATTTCTAGAACAGTTATGGCATTTATCCAAAAAATACAACCACAGCTTATCATTATTTGTTTGACAGTCCTTCCAGAGTAACTTAACATACCAAATAAACAAACCTAATGAGTCAAAAAGGTTTCATTTACAATTCATATCTCAGAGAAGTCTGTCGAAACCCTCAGAAAGTTTTAAAGCACATGCCTAAATAGGATTATAGATTATTATAAATTTAATATATACATTTAACCAAGGTGGCAATAAGGGATTCTACAGGAAGCTAAATAGTTGTTAGCAAAACTTAGCTCCTTTAACACTGAGAAGTTTTAACTTTCTCAAGTAATGAAAGACCTGATAAAGACAAAACATAGACGCTTTGGTTTTCTGGACGGATAAAGAAAAAAGAAAAAAAAAACCTTTATTTACATTTACTTACAGAGAGCAGACCAACAATCCAAGACAACTTTGTCTTTTTAACAAGAGAGAAATGCAGAATTTGAATTTCATACCAGTGTACTTTATTTTTTTTAAAGATTTTATTTATTCATTTGAGACACAGAGATATAGAGAGAGAGCATGAGCAGTGGGAGAAGGAGAAGCGGACTCCCCGCTGAGCCAGGAGCCCAATGTTGGGCTCGATCCCAGGACCCTGGGATCATGGCCTGAGCCGAAGGCAGTCGCTTAACCATCTGAGCCACCCAGGCGCCCCATATACCAGTGTACTTTAAAAATCCATTCATCTCAACTGTTTTATTCATTCAATCTACTTGTTTTTTTTCAACAAGTAGCCATGAAAACTTTGAGACAGACAAAATTAACCGTCATTTTATTTTTTTTAAGAATTTATTTATTTATTTATTTGAGAGTGAGCGCACGCACAAGGCAGAGGGAGAAGCAGACTCCCCGCCCAGCAGGGAGCCTGCTGCAGGACTTGATCCCAGGACCCCGGGATCATGACCCAAGCTAAAGGCAGACACTTTTTTTTTGAAGATTTTATTTATTTATTTATTTGAGAGAGACTGAAAGTAAGAGAGATCACAGAGGGAGGAGAGGGAGAAGCAGACTCGCGGCTGAGCAGGGAGCCTGATGTGGGGCTCGATCCCAGGACCCTGGCATCATGACCTGAACCAAAGGCAGACGTTTCACTGACGGAGCCAACCAGGCATCCTTTTGCGGACAAATTTTAACAGAGATAACATGAGTTTATTTGGCTATCAGTAAACCTTGGTAGAATAAAAGTTTTCTGTTTCACGCTGATAACTCTAAAGACATGTTTACCTTAATTAAACTAACTTAAATTGGCTTAAATACTGAATATGTTGCACCTGGGGCCACTGAAAGTCAGTCCATTTGTTCCCCACTGTCAACTTTTACCTGGGGCACCTGTGGGGAAATCTGAAGTGGACGGTTTAAGTCCAGGGAGGGGTGCTCTCCAGTCTTTGTTAGTGGGGATAGGAGGAGCAAGAAACAATGGTGGCGGATGCACTGAGGACGGTAGATGAGCTGGTTTCGCAAGCGGTACTGACTGTGGTGCAGAAAATGGGGAGGGGGGGCTGCAGAAGAGCTGAGGTGCCTCCAGCCAAAACCCCAGACAGACGAAAGAGGACTCCCAGTCCTAAAGCTGGTCAGCTCGGACAGATGAGCAGATGTGTTTTATTTCCACCAACAGAAAGGGAGAATAGGCAGTCCATGTTGGCCTGGAGAAGACAGAGACCCTCCCCAAGACAAAAGGAGTTTCAGCAGCTGCTTGGGAATAGTTTGAAAAGTCCCTGTCCTGAGCTGGACTAGCCAGACAACTGGCTCCAATTATCATAGCCATTAACCCAGGAAATGAATGAGGGAGAAAACCTCCCCCACTCAACAAGAGTCAGACCCCATTCATTCAGTCCTTTCAAGATATATTCCAGATCTGACACACAAAAGAAGCAAAGAGCAGGTGAGGAACTCAGGAGAAAGAGGGAGGTCTGTACAGGATCTCTCGATAGAAATAGTACTGAAGTTTACGGACCCATTAATGGACCATTTTTTCCTCGTCTCCTACGGAGTACTGAGGCCATGCGTTATTGCAGAAGAAGATGTCCCTTCTTTAAATCTTGCAATCCAAATTGGCTCCAGTGGGTTAAAAGACACTCCAAGGGGGAATTCCTGGGGACTGAAGAAGAAAAGTCCATTGCCATAATCCCAACCCCCTACCCCCCACTCCTGCATGGTGTCCTGCTCAGGATAATGTCAAGGGTTCCTAGTGTTCAAAGCCACCGGAAGTGTCCCTCAAAAGGTAGTTATGATCACCGAGCTGCCCTACTGAAGGGATGTGGATGTCCCTTCACTTCCCTATTGTTTTTCCCAGGACATAATAGGTGCCAATAGATGGACTAAGAGAGCCTGCTGTTTTAACTCATGGAGATGCTAAGAATTTGCAGGGCAAAATACCTAATGTTACAATTTAAGTAGTCAGTAGGGGACATTGACCAAAAATAGTAAAGATGGAGGGGTACCTGGCTGGCTCAGTAGGTAGAGCATGTGACTCTTGATCCCAGGGTCGAGAGTTTGAGCCCCACATTGGGTGTAGAGCCTACTTAAAATAAAAATTGAAAAAATATTGGGACGCCTGGGTGGCTCAGTTGGTTAAGCATCTGCCTTCAGCTCAGGTCATGATCCCAGGGTCCTGGAATTGAGCCCCGCATCGGGCTCCCTGATGAGCAGGGTGTCTACTTCTCCCTCTTCCTCTGCCCCCCCCCCAGCTTGTTCTCCCTCTCTCTCTCTCTCTCTCTCAAATCAATAAAGATCTTTAAAAAGATTTTTAAATATTAAAAAGAATAGTAGGGGCGCCTGGGTGGCTCAGTGGGTTAAGCTACTGCCTTCGGCTCAGGTCATGATCCTAGTGTCCTGGGATCGAGTCCCGCGTCGGGCTCCCTGCTCAGCAGGGAGTCTGCTTCTCCCTCTGCCCCTCACCCAGCTCGTGCTCACTCGCTCTCACTTTCTCTCTCTCTCAAATAAATAAAATCTTAAATAAATAAATAAATAAATAATAAATAAATAAATAAATAAATAAAAAGAATAGTAAAGATGGAAATCCACCATGGTCTAAGCCACATTCCATAGTCTTTATCGCCAACTTCCCCAGGAAACATCCCCGGTTGGGATTTAAATCAAGCAGGTACTGGTTTCAGGCAGCTCTGAGCCGAGGTCTCACAGCTGGAAGTGGCTAGAGGAGAGATATGGAGGGGATCGCGTTAGACCAGTGAGAAGGAGACCTTACACAGGAGTCTTATAATTGGCAACCATCCTAGTAACTGAAGCGGCTGTCCAATGCCCAGGAAAGGCAGCTTTGTGTAAGAATAGGAATAAAGAGAGGGCATCAAGTTTCTGGGTCTTATTACCATTTCCAGCCAAAGTACTGGCTTCCAGGAAAAAGGTAGGCTTTTGTTGCTCCCTGAAGAGCGGCCATGGGGGCCAGAGGATTGCAGCCTGAGCAGCAGACTTGGAAGTGTTGCAATAAGACCTTGCTCCTGGAATAGCCTCTGAAATGAGAGTATAAAGGAGAAGAGGGAGTAACTCACTGTGTTTGCACCAAGGCTTAAGGTCCCGAAGGAAGACGCAGATTCTGCACATGGATGGGTCACCACAAATGATGCAGGTTCACTGAGCACAACAGTCAAGAAAGAATTCGAGGGACGTTATGTGATGCAAAAAAGGCGCACGGGGACAGGACACGTGGGCAGAAAGAGCTGCACTGTGATGGGGGAAGTGACTGAGTCTATACTTTTAAGCGTGTGGAGGGAGGAGGATAGAGGTAAGGGCAGTCTCTAAGGGATTTCTCAATGCGGAAAGTGGGGTTTATGAGACCGTGGAAGTCTGGCTATTGTCAAGATACGGTTGCTTTTAAGCTCTAATGAAACTTCAACATTAAGGCATGTGGGGTGACCCAATCGGGCGGAGGCCCAAGGTGCGGGCGGGGAAAGAATTCACCCAAGGCAGAAAAAGGAGCTAGAACACAGTACAAGGGAGGAGAAGGCAGTACAGCGGAGGACAGATTGTCTGCCCGGACGCAGTGGTGCACGGAAGGTGAGGAGCTATGGGATCGTGTGCGATTTTCCTTCTTTGGAATCTGTGTCCAGGTGGAAGTAGCCCATTGGCCAGCTGGGGCTTCTGGGTATTTGGAGGCGGGTCCCCCTCATGGGCCTGTTTGTATTCAGCCTGGCGGCCACTGACACCCCTTTTACGTCGCTCGGGTGTCCAGTGCCCACGTGGCTTGCCGCAAAACGGCCTCTACAAGGCAGCCGTGAGTTCCCTCAGGGATCAGGTCCTGCGAGTCTCAGGTATTTGTCAGTGGGCTGCACGTCGTAAGGGGGTTTGGATTCAGCTCCCTTTCTCTTGCCGTTCTTCTCATCACACAGGCCAGGAGCTAGGGCGCTGAAGTGAACTAATCCTTAAGGACCCGAGCAGAGGCAAAACAGGAGCAAATCAGCCCCAGCTCGGGATGGTCCTGACCTGGAGCTGAGAAAGGAGCTGGAGTATACGGACCTCCCCTTTCTTAGCATCGAAACACGACACTGTTTGGAGGTTTGCATGTCAAGCTGGTCTCCACCCTAAGGTGACATCAAATGTCCACCTAGAGCAAGGAGAGAGCAAAGGCTTTTACAGTATGAGAGCCCCGTGTGTATGAATGCGTCCTGTGCAGCCCTGGTTCACCAGGGCAAAGCCATTTAGACCTCGGTCTCCAGGTACAATGGGTGGTTAGTAGTTACGGAATCTGCGTCTGTCCAGGGAAGGGGGACAGAAGAAAAGGCTTTGGCTTGGATCTCTGCGTGAGGAAATGGCCCTTACTCCCTAAAGGGAAGGACAGGAAACACAGGGAGGAATCCAGAGGGGCAGCTGAGATCCAGAGGCCAGGGATGGGTCAGGTAATTCACTTTCCACTCTGCCTGGTGGGGAAGGTGAGGCAGAGCATTCACCCCTCCCTCCACCCTCTGGGAGTGGAAGGCAGCAGGGGTTTGTGAGATTTCCTGTGTTGACCTGAAATGCAAAAAGGCAGCTGCCTGACCAGGACAAAGCCCCTCAGGGTCCTCTTTGTCTTCCTTCCTTCCTGCCCTAGAAATCCCCACCCACTTCTGTCCAAACAACTAGGGAATGGGTGAGAAAAGGGGTCTGGGAGTCAGAGCCTGAGCCAGGCTGGGAGTAGCCTGGACTGGATGGTCTTGAGGGGACTATGCAGGTGTGGGCAAAGGTGACTTCAGTTCTCCCTTGAAATGCATCTGTATTCATGAAAATGTTTTCTTTTAAAAAGTAATGGAGCAAGGATTGCATTTGTCAATGAAGAGAAAAAGAGTCAACGAAGATATTTTTGCAGTCCATTGTTTACTAACCAAATAGCTGAGGTTATCCATGGGCCTAGGGAGCTCCTTAGACTATTGTTTTAAAAGATTTTTATATGCATCTCTCTCTCTCTTTCTCTCTCTCTCTCTCTCTCTCTCTCATCCTGGCCTCCCTCTCCGTTCTTAGAGAATAGCCTGCTGGGAGGATCCATGCACCAAATTAACACCCCTCATCTCTGAGTGGCCACATCACCTGTTAGGTCTCTTCTCTTCTCCAAATCTACACATGTCTCCATTATGGGAACATTCTTTTGCAGGAGCATGATAAAAAGACAAGAAACAAATCTAAGCAATAACATCTAAGGCTACACATTATGGAAGAAATAGACTTTGCAGAAATAGTACAGCCAAGTCTTTCAACAAACAAACAATGGCCACACAAACAATATCAAAAACACCAAAGGAAGGAAAGGAGAGGGGGTCTTGTATCAAAGGTGGTTACAATATATTATCTTAAATGTTTGCTTTTCAAAAACAATTTGCAAAAACCAAAATAGGTGCAAAGAAAGGGTAGTGTAACCCACACACAGAAACAAGAACAGGCGATCAAAACTACCTTTGAAGAGGACCAAATGGTAGATTTAGAAGACAGACTGCAAATCAGCTCTTATATATACAATTTAAAAATTAATGGAAACCAAGCTGAAAGAAGGAAAGGAATGCATTCTAACAGCAAGTCATAAAATACAGGATATCGATAAAGAGACACTATAGAAAGAAGAAGCAAATGGATATTCTTGAGTTAAGACTTACATTAACCAAAATGAAAAAATTCACTCAAGAAGAGCGCAGCAGTGGATTTAGACAAGCAGAAGAATTAGTGAACTGGAAGACTTCTTGTAACATTGTATAATCTGAACAACAGAAAAAATAAAATCAGAATGAATCACATGGGTCCAAAATCTTTGGGATGCAGCAAAAGCTGTTCTAAGAGGGAAGATTATAGCAATACAGGCCTACCTCAAGGAGGAAGAAGAAGAATCTCAACTAAACAACCTAACCTTACACCTAAAGGAGCTAGAAGAAGAACAACAAACAAAACCCAAAACCAGTTGAAGGAAAGAAATAATAAAGATGAGAGCAGAAATAAATGAAAGAGAAACTGAAAAAAGCAATAGAATGGATAGATGAAACCAGGAGCTGGTTCTTTGAAAAGATCAAGAAAATTGATAATCCTTGAGCCAGACGAGAGAGAGACCCCCAAACAAAATCACAAAGAGGAGAAATAACAACACCACAGAAATACAAAAGATTATAGGAGAATATTATGAAAAATTGTATGCCTACAAACTGGACAATCTTGAAAAAATTGATAAATTTCTAGAGACATACAACCTCCAAAACTGAGTCAGAAGAAATAGAAAATTTGAACAGACCCATTATCTGCAAGGAAATTGAATCAGTAATCAAAAAACTCCCAACAAACAAAAGCCGAGGACCAGTAGGCATCACAGGTGAATTCTGATGTGGGAAACAAAGGCAGAAGGAAATGGAAATAAAATTAAATGTCCCTATAACCTGCAGCCGATTGACAAATACTTGAGGCAGGCAGAGTATAGTGTTCCTCCAGGAAGCTCCCAACTGTCTTAATATTAATGCCTTACTAGGGAGAAAAACAACCTTAGTTTGACGATAGCAAGGCCTCAGGTTTCCTGTGAGTCTTCTTTAGCATATGAAAGTCCTTTTGAAACTTCCCTTATCTCTACTTCCCCCAACCCCAAAGCATATAATCAGCTGGTCCTCACAATCCCAGGGCAGCAGATTTCTGCCCACAGGTCCTGGTCCCCCTGCTTTCACTTAAAACCACCTTTTTGCCCTGAAGATATCTCAAGAATTCTTTCTTGGCCTTCAGCTTCGGACCTCACCAACATTCCAAAACTACATCACCACTAAAAACTTAAAGAAGAGTTAATACCTATTCTTCTCAAACTATTCCAAAAATAGAAGAGGAATGAAAGCTTACAAATTCATTCTATGAGGCCAGCATGACCCAGATACCAAAACCAGATAAAGACAGTACAAAAAAAGAAAATTACAGGCCAGTATCCCTGGTGAACATAGATGCATAAATCCTCAACAAAATATTAACATACTGAATCCAACAATACATTTTAAAAAATCATTCTCCAAAATCAAGTGGGATTTATTCCTGGGATGCAAGTGTGGTTCAATATTCACAAATCAATCAACATGATACATGACATTAAAAAGAGAAATTATGGGGCACCTGGGTGGCTCACTCAGTTAAGCATCCAACTCTTCATTTCGGCTCAGGTCATGATTGCAGGGTCCTAAGATCAAGCCCTGCGTTGGGCTCCGCACTGGGCATGGAACCCACTTAAGATTATTTCTCTCCCTCTGCCCATCCCCACTTGCACTCTCTCTCTCATAAATAAATAAATAAATAGAAAGGATAAAACCCATATTATTTCAGTTGAATCAGAACAAGCATTTGACGAAGTACAACATCCATTTATGATAAAAATCTTCAACAAAGTAGGTTTAGACGGAACATACCTCAACATAATAAAGGCCATATATGAAAAACCCACAGCTAATATATTCAATGGTGAAAAAGTGAGAGCTTTTCCCCCTAAGTTCAGGAACACGGCAGGGATGTCCACTCTCACCATTTTTATTCAACATAGTACTGGAAATCCCAACCATAGCAATCAGACACACACACACACACACATACACACACACACATGCATCCAAATCAATAAGGAAGAAGTAAAACTTCCACTACTTGCAGATACTAGATACAGAGAACACTAAAGACCACCAAAAAACTACTAGAACTGATAAATCAGTAAGGTCTCAGGATACAAAATCAATATACAGAAATCCATTGCATTTCTTTACACTAATAATGAGGTAGCAAAAGAGAAATTAAGAAAACAATGCCATTTACAATTGCACCAAAAAGAATAAAATACCTAGGAATAAACTTGACAAAGGAGGTAAAAGACCTGTACTCTTGAAAACTACAAAACACTGATGAGGGAAATGGAAGATGACACAAACACATAATAAGGAAAATGACACAAAATGGAAAGATATTCCATGCTCATAAGTTGGAAGAACAAATATTGTTAGAATGTCCACACTACTTGAAGCAATCTACATATTTAATGCAATCCCCATCAAAAAACCAATAGCATTTTTCATAGAACTAAAACAAATAATCCTAGGGGCGTCTGGGTGGCTCAGTTGGTTGACCGTCTGCCTTTGGCTGGGGGTCATGGTCTCGGGGTCCTGGGATCGAGCCCCGCATCGGCCTCCCTGCCCGGTGGGGAGTCTGCTTCTCCCTCTCCCTCTGCTGCTCCCCCTGCTTGTGTGCTCTTTCTCTCTCTCTCTCTCTGTCAAATAAATAAATAAAACCTTGAAAAAAACAAACAAATAATCCTAAAATTTCTGTGGGACCACAAGAAACCCCAAATACCCAAAGCAGTCTTGAAAAAAAGGAACGAAGCTGGCGGTATCACAATACCAGATTTCAAAATGTACTCCAAAGCTGAAGTAATCAAGACAGTATGGTACTGGCACAAAAATAGACACACAGATCAATGGAACAGAATAGAGAACCCAAATATAAACCCATGATTATATGATCAATTTATGACAAAGGAGGCAAGAATATGCTATGGGAAAAAGATCGCATCTTCAACAAACAGTATTGGGAAAACTGGACAGCTACAGGCAAAAGAATTAAACTGAACAACTTTTTTACACCACACACAAAAATAAACTCAAAGACGTAAGTGTGAGACCTGAAACCATAAAAATCCTAGAAGAGACCACAGGTGGTAATGTATCTAACAGCTGTAGCAACATTTTTCTAGCTATGTCTCCTGGGGCAAGGGAAACAAAAGCAAAAATAAGCTATTAGGACTACATCAAAATAAAAAGCTTCTGTACAGTGAAGGAAACAATCAACAAAACTAAAAAGCAACCTATAGAATGGGAGAAGGTATTTGCAAATGTCATATCCAATAAAGGGTAAGTATCCAAAATATATAAAGAACTTATACAACTCAACACCCCCCCAAAATTATTCCATTAAAAATGGGCAGAAGACATGAACAGACATTTCTCCAAAGAAGACATCCAGATGGCCAATAAAAACATGAAAAGATGCTCAACATCACTCATCATCAGGGAAATGCAAATCAAAACAACAAGGAGATATTACCTTACACCAGTCAGAATGGCTTTATAAAGTCAAAAACACAAGAAACAGGTGTTGGAGGATGGAATGTTCTGAACATATCTGGTAAATCCATCTGGTTCAGTGTGTCATTCAAAGCCATTGTTTCCTTGATTTTTTGTTTGGATGATCTGTCCATTGATGTAGGTGGGGTGCTAAAGTCCTCTTATTATTATTGTATTATTACTGATGAGTTCCTTTATGTTTGTTATTGACTGTTTTATGTATTTGGCTGCTCCCCTGTTGGGTGCATAAATATTTACAATTATTATATCTTCTTATTGGATTGTCCCCTTTAATATTATATTGCATCCTTGTTTGTCTCTTGTAATGGTCTTTGTTTTAAAGTCTAGTGTTTCCAATATAAGCATTTCTACTCCGGCTTTCTTTTGACATTCATTTGCACGATAGATGATTCTCCATCCCCTCACTTTCAATCTGAAGATGTCTTTAGGCTTAAAATGGGTCTCCTGTAGGCAACATATAGATAAGTCTTGTTTTTTTTTAACCATTCTGTCACCCTGTGTCTTTTTTTTTTTTTTTTAAGATTTTATTTATTTATTTGACAGAGAGAGACACAGTAAGAGAGGGAACACAAGCAGGGGAAGTGGGAGAGGGAGAAGCAGGCTTCCTGCTGAGCAGGGAGCCCGATGCGGGGCTTGATCCCAGGATCCTGGGATCATGACCTGAGCCGAAGGCAGACGCTTAACTGACTGAGTCACCCAGGCACCCCACCCTATGTCTTTTGATTGGGACATTTAGTCCACTTACATTCAAAGTAATTATTGATAGATATGTATTTATTGTCATGTATTATTTGTTTTGTGGTTGTTTCTGAAGATTTTCTCTGATCCTTTCTGGTGTTCTTTCATGGTTTGCTTGTTGTCTTTACTGATATATCTGGATTTCTTTCTCCTTATTCTTTGCATGTTTATTACAGGTTTTTGATATATGGTTACCATTAGGTGTGTATATAACCTTTTCTGCTTACAGCAGTCTATGTTAAGTTGATCATGATTTAAGTTTGAACCCATTCTTTACTCATCTCCTCCCTACATTTTAGGTATATGTTGTCATATTATACATCCTTTTTTTGTGAGTTCTTTGATTTTTTTACAGAAATATTCATTTTTACTGCTTTTGTGTTTCCTCCCTGCATCTCTTTTGTTCTCTCCTTTCCACTCAAAGAGTCCCCTCTAATATTTCTTGCAGGGCTGGGTTAGTGGCCATGAACTCCTTTAATTTTTGGTTGTCTGGGAAACTGTTTATTTCTGCTATTCTGAGTGATAGCCTTGCTGGATAGAGAATTCTTGGCTGCAGATTTTTCCCATTCAGCACTTTGAATATTTATAATGCCACTCTCTTCTTGTTTGGGAAGTTTATGCTAAAAAAAATCCCCTGCTAGGCTTATGGGTTTTCCATTATAAGTTACTATCTTCTTTTGTCTTGTGCTTTCAAATCTTTTTTCTTTATCACTGTATTTTGCCAATTTAATTATAATATATCTTGGTTTGGGTCTACTTTTGTTGACTTTGTTGGGGGTTCTCTGCACCTCCTGGATCTGGATATCTGTTTCCTTCTACAGATTTGGGAAGTTTTCTGCTCTTATTTCTTCAAATTTTTTGCCCCCTTTTCTCTCTTCTTCTTCTGGAACTCCTATAATATGAATATTATAACATTCGATGGAGTCACTGAGTTCCCTAAGTCTATTCTCATGTTGTATAATTCTTTTTTCTCTTTCTCTTTCTTTTTTATTTTTTTATTTTTTTATCTCTTTCTTTTTTTTTTAAGATTTTATTATTTATTTGAGAAAGAGAGTGAGGTTGAGCACAAGCCAGGAGAAAGGCAGAGGGAGAGGGAGAGGGAGAAGCAGACTCCCTGCTGAGCAGGGAGCCCAAGACAGGCCTCGATCCCAGGACCCTGGGATCATGACCTGAGCCACAGGCAGACACAACCATCTGACCCACCCAGGTGTCCCTTTTTTCTCTCTTTTGTTCAGGTTGATGACTTTCCGTTACTCTGTCTTCTAGGTCATTAATTCATTACTCTGCTTCTTCCAGTCCGTTGTTCATTCCATTAAGTGTGTTTCTCAGGGCACCTGGGTGGCTCAGTTGGTTAAGTGACTGCCTTCGGCTCAGGTCATGATCCCACAGTCCTGGGATCTAGTCCCACATTGGGCTCCTTGCTCAACGGGGAGCCTGCTTCTCCCTCTCCTTCTGCCTGCAACTCCGCCTGCTTGTGCTCCCTCTCTCTCTCAAATAAATTTTTAAAAAGTGTGTTTCTCATTTCATTTATTGAGCCCATTATCTCTCCTATGTTATTCCTTATCTCTGTGTTAAGAGTCTCACTCATGTCTTCTACTCTTTTCTCAAGTCCAGTGAGTATACTTATGATCATTGCTTTAAATATTCCATCAGGCATGTTACTTCTATCTCTTTCACTTACATCTCTGGCTGTGACCTTGTCCTGCTCTTTTGTTTGGGATGAATTTCTGTCTTCTAATTTTTTCTAAGTCTCTGAACCTGTTTCTGTGTGTTAGGAAATTTAGCTACATCTCCTAGAGTTAATGCTCTTATGAAGAAATCCTATAGTGCCCTGCCATGTAGTGTCCACTGTTCCCCAGGGCCTGGTGCTTTTGGGATTGTCTCCAGTGTGTGCTGCATGTGCTCTCCTCTTGTCTGCAGAGGCTCTCTTTGCCTGTTGTGGGAAGTGTTTGGTCCCTGGCCTGAATGTGGTGCATTTTGATTAGGTATGCTCTGGTCTGCTTGTGAAATAAGACCGGTCACCACTGCCACTAGAACTGAGGCTTTGCAAAACTCCCGGGTTGGGAGATGTGCTGGGAGATGTGCTGTGAGCAGGAGTCTGGTCTGGTCTTCTGGGTGAGGGGCACACAGCACTGGGACTAAGGCAAGAGAGACTGGGAAGGGCAGTTCCACCAGAGTGCAGGGGGGTGGGACTTGGTGTAAGCAATTTAGGTAGTGAGTGTGGATGCTATGCTGGTTCCCACAGGTGGCCCTGTGCTTATGCTGAGGAGTTGGGGAGGGAAATGGTGCTGGTCAGTTCCTTTGTTCCCAGAGGGTGTCTCCATGAATGCTGCCTCTCTGGAACATGCTGCAAAATGAGCAAATAACCTCTCCAGTGGGTGCCCTAGGTACTCTTAAGATCCCTGTTTCCATGCTGTATGTCCACATGTTGTTTGCCTGCCTTCTCTCTAAGAGTAGTGCAGTACCCTCTGGGCTCTATCCCAGCCAAGCTTGCTGACCCTTAAAACCAGTCATGGGGCACCTGGGTGGCTCAGTCAGTTATGCATCTGCCTTCAGCTCAGGTCATGATCCCAGGATCCTGGGATTAAGCCCCATGTCAGGCTTCCTGCTCAGCGAGGAGTCTGCTTCTCTCTCTCTCCCTCTGCCCCTCCCCCCACTCGGTTCTTCCTCTAGCTTGCTCTCTCTCAAATAAATAAAATCTTAAAAAAAAAACAAAAAACAAAAAACCCAGGCTTTAAGCCCCACTGGTTGCTAGAAGTCATAAAATTTGGCCCCACTTGCTTTCCAAGCCAATTGCTATGGCGATTCATTTTCCCCATGCTCCCCTGTATGTTAGTCTATCTCTCATCCTTCTCCATGAGCATGGCTCTCTCCCCACCACAGCGGCCATGATCCATTTCTCTCCCAAACTGTGTCTCCACACTTCCTACCTTCTTCCGTTTGGCCTCTTATCTACCTTTAGCTGTAGAGTTTGTTCTCAGTCTTCAGGTCAGTTTTTTGCAAATGGCAAATTTCATACAGTGCTGGAGAGATTGTATATTGTGACCAAATATTTAAAGTACATTTTGGCAAACACATGTATTTTGTTTATTTGTTTGTTTTTATTATGTTCAATTAGCCAACATATAGCACATCATTAATTTTTGATGTAGTGTTCAATGATTCATTAGTTGCATATAACACCCAGTGCTCATCACATCACATGCCCTCCTTAAAACCCATCACCCAGTTACCCCATCCCCCACTCCCCTCCCTTCTGTAACCCTCAGTTTGTTTCCCAGAGTCCAGAGTCTCTCATGATTTTTCTCCTTCTCTGATTTCTCCCCATTCAGGGGAGGTGGGAGGGGTGATGGGTGAAATATGTGACAGGGATCAAGAGTACACTCATCTTGTAATGTACAGAATTGGTGAATCACTATACTGTGCACCTGAAACTAATACAACACTGTATGTTAACTATACTGGAATTAAAATTAAAAAGCATAGTGTCTTGGGGCACCTGGGTGGCTCAGTCGTTAAGCGTCTGCCTTTGGCTCAGGTCATGATTCCAGGGTCCTGGGATCAAGCCCCACATCCGGCTCTCTGCTAGCGGGGAGCCTGCTTCTCCCTCTCCCACTCCCCCTGCTTGTGTTCCCTTTCTCACTATGTCTCTCTCTGTCAAATAAATAAAATCTTAAAAAAAAAAAAAAAAGCATAGTGTCTTATCCTGGATTATCTGAATGGACTCTAAATTCAATCACATATATCTTCATAAGAGAGGGAGGAGTTTACAGATAGACACAGAGGGGATGGCCATGTGAACATGGAGCAGAGAGAGATGCAGCCACAAGCCAAGGAATGCTAACAGCCCCGAGAAACTGGAAGAGGCAAGGGAGAGATTGTCTCCCAGAGCCTCCAGAGGGAGTGTGGTCCTGCCGACATCTTGATTTTGGACTTTTGGCCTTTAGAATTGACAGAAAAGATTTTGTTTTTAGAAGCCATCTAGTTAGTAGGCAGTTATTATGGCAACCTTAGGAAATGAATACGTTTATCCTTATACCACTTTATTGATTCTCCTTTCCTTGCTATATGAATTTTATATCTCTATGGAGTTAACTCTATGGAGTTTCCAATTGAGATACTGTCTGATAGAGAAACATAAGACAATGAGCTCACAAGGGAAATCGAGAGTCAGCAGTCTTATTCTCTAACATTATATAATACCCACAGGTATGCAGTTTTCATAAATGACCACTGAGGGCCAGAAGATGCTCAAGAACATTCTGTAGTCAAAGTTTTCCCATTGAGTTCATTCTTACAAAGGAGAATCAAGTCATGCACTTCAAGAATAAATACATGGAATTCAGACTGATACGTTTATTTCTGCTTTATTCCATAAGACCCAGCAAGTGGTGATTTTGGAGGAGGAGGTCCTCCAACAAAGGTGATAGTGGTGATGATGGTTTACCACTTATACTAGGTAAAGAAGTTGGAGAAGGAAGAGCAACTCCTCAGGGTAGAGATGGTGTGGGTAGAGGGGTTCGTGGGCGTGGCCCTCCATCTGCCTATGAATGTGCTGGAAGAGATCCTGAAATCTAAGGGCAACCTGAGGGCCCATGCTCCTGTAACATAAAGAATCCAGTGTTTAAATGCTGCCAATAAAATACGTAGCAAATAACTCATAACAGTAGACGTTTGAGTTTTCTTATACATTCAAGGTGCTAAAAGCATTTTATCATGCTTTTCATTATTTATCACCATTCGAGGACTTAACAATATAGGCAAAAGACTTCTACAGATATTTGACCAACCCAAATAATGCAAAATTAGATTTCATGGTGAGAAAATACAAAGAAGAATTAATCTCCACAGCTTGGGCCTGTTAGACTAGTTGGTTCAAATATAGATAATTAATATAAGGTCTCAAAATAGGGATGATTCCTATAAGGTCATGGTTTATTCCCCTTGGGAGCCAATTAGCTTTAAATAGAGTCTCTCTCACAGTGCCAATGACCTAGCTGTCATGTAATAATATAAATAATAACCATTTGCACAGTCGTATGCTTTTCAGAGTTTTTACATTTCTTATCCCTTTTGATCCTCATTATAACTTTGTAACATAGGTAGGGTAAGTTTCATCTCACTTCTTGTGGATGCAGAAACTGAGACTCCCAAGATTTAAGGGACTGAACAAAGTTCATGCAGTTAGTACGAAACATGATTAGGACTTGAATGCGGTTCTTCACACACCTAATTCAGCTCCCTTTCTTTTTTTTTTTTTAAGATTTATTTATTTGAGGGGACAGCAGAGGGAGAGAATCTCAAGCAGACTCCCCGCTGAGCATGGAGCCCCATGCGGGACTTGATCTCGCAAGCCATGAGATCATGACCTGAGCCGAAACCAAGAGCTGTACGTGTAACCGACTGAGCCCCCCAGGCGCCCCTCAGCTCCCTTTCGACTACAGCAGGCTACCTCCTCATGAATGCATGTCATCTGTCACGAGCTGAGGACAAAACCTCGGGGGTAAAAAAAAGAGTAACTGACTTCTCAGAGATGTGAAAAGGGAAGGAGGATAGGAAAAATAAATGTAGTGGAAAATTATAAAATATTATAGTGAAACAGGACGAACTTGGGAAAAGGCCACTAGATTGGGTTGTTTGGAGTTCGACATAAGTTTTTAGTAGAATGGTAAAAAGAGACAAATTTAAAAAACAAACACCTAGTGAGCATCTCCTCTGTTAAGATGCAGCCTTCACTTTCTGCATATTCCCTCCAAACATAAGCTGTCTTGAGGACCGTTCTCAGCCAGCTGAGGAGTTTAGACACTCTTATGAAGATGTTAAGTATACACAGATGTTTTTGTCAAAGTGAATAGATCATGTTCATAGGTTATTAAATGATGGCCGAGAGGTTTACAAAGGGCTTTGGTTAATCATGAAATTGAGGATTTTCTTTTTGAAAGGAATTATTGTGGACCCAGTTATTCACATCCTCATGACAATTTCCTCCTGAAAACAGTTTTGCTTGCGTAATATATTCTGTCACAAAACATTCAGTGCGGCTTAAGAAACTGATGCCTGAGTCTCTTCCACATATGAACACGGTTTACTGTCTTAGAAAATCAAATCTGGGGCGCCTGGGTGGCTCAGCCGTTAAGCATCTGCCTTCGGCTCAGGTCATGATCCCGGGTCCTGGGATCAAGTCCCATGTTGGGCTCCCTGCTCCACAGGGAGCCTGCTTCTCCCTCTGCCTCTGCCTCTGCCTCTGCCTCTCTGTCTCTCTGTTTCTCATGAATAAATAAATAAAATCTTAAAAAAAAAAAAAAAGAAAATCAAACTTGTAGGGTTATGTAAACGAAAATGTTAATTTTACCAGAAAGTCTACTTCTGGGGCACCTGGGTGGCTCAGTTGGTTGGGCGACTGCCTTCGGCTCAGGTCATGATCCTGGAGTCCCGGGATCGAGTCCCGCATCGGGTTCCCTGCTTGGCAGGGAGTTTGCTTCTCCCTCTGACCCTCCCCGCTCTCATGGGCTCTCTCTCATTCTCTCTCTCTCAAATAAATAAATAAAATCTTTAAAAAAAAATTATTAAAAAAAAAAGAAAGTCTACTTCTGGCCACACATTCCTTCCATCTACCAAAATAATTTCCTGCCATAGAACTCACCGTGACATGATACAATATGATCTAGTTTTATTACCTGGGTTCACTGTTGCCAGGATTCTGTCCCAGGCTCTTTGATCTTTTTTTTCTTTTTTTGCATCTTGGCTTAAACTTCGGTTTGGGCTCTGAATTCTTCATTTACCTGCAATGATCACCAGCATAAATGTATACTTAATCATAGTTTTAAACAATATTATGTATGAAATACAGCATTACATTTCAGATCCTCAGTCACAATTATTTTCATGACAATTAAGGATCCATGTGGGGGGTGCGGCTAGTGCTGCTGGTGGTAGTGGGTGTAGTGGAAGGAATGAAGAAATAGGTCTCCAACCAAAGACAGACAAAGTCATTTTCACTTCTGGAAAAGAAAAGTTTTGCATGATTTATCACGGACATCTTTACTATTTTAATTGTTTTAGCCATCCCTACTTGAGTTCTGGAAAATGTCCCACAGTGGCTGATCCAAAACTTTTCTAGTCTATTTAAATTTCAAGGCCCCCCCCCCCACCAAGAGCCTTCATGGACAGTAAATGAACTTCCCAGAAGATGGAGGACCTCCAGTGTGAGATAGTTCAACTTGACTATTATCCATGTTAAGATTTCTCTGAGTCCACACTCTCATCTCCAACCGCCCCCCCCCCCGAAGTTATCTTCTCCACGTGGTTGTTTTTTTCCCCCCCAAGCTTGGTGCCTATACAAGCGAACTGTCCACAATTTCCTTTTTTATGTAAATAGTTCGTTTGTACATTCTCACAGAAAAGCACTGAATCTTTCTGCTTGTAATTTAAATTGGCTAAACGATCTGTAACCACACATAAAATCGGAATCACAGGGACGCCTGGGTGGCTCAGTCGGTTGGGCGTCTGCCTCTGGCTCAGGTTATGACCCCAGGGTCCTGGGATCGAGCCCCACATCGGGCTCCTGGCTCAGCGGGGAGCCTGCTTCTCCCTCTGCCCTGCCGCCCCCCCTTCTTATGCTCACTCTCTCAAATAAATAAAATCTTTAAAAAAAATTGGAATCACACAAATCTGAAATACGTGAACGGAGGGGGCCTTATTAGAGTTCACTAATCTTATCCTCTCCTGTTAATCATGAAGAAATGAAAATCTGAGGAGTGTAAGTGACTTACTTGAACATATATACTTGCGTTTTAATTTTAAATGTTGGTGATGAGAATAAATCATCAAACACTGAAATTTCTTTTTCTAAAAGTTATTTTTCAGTGCTGTTTTTCTTAAATACGTGTTTTTAAAAGCTGTGACCCGGGCGCCTGGCTGGCTCAGTCGGTGGAGCGTGCGACTCTTAGTCCCAGGGTTGTGAGTTTGAGCCCCACTTTGGGTGTAGAGATTACTTAAAAAATAAAATCTTACAGAAAAGCTGTGACAGATGATCATCATTTGCTTATTGCCGACAATGCCAGCCCCAAATTAAGTTGATTCTAAGATTCTCAAAGGGAATTTTGAATGTGCTCCTTGAAACAATAACATTTGATGCATCAAGTTCTAATAAAAAAATCCAACTTCTTTCACCAAAAAACTGACAATTTCATACAAACATTTTATACTCCAAGCTCTTAGAATTTATTCTACCCATAGAAAAACAAAGAAATCCTGAAGTAACTTCAGTGATACTCTAATTCTTGTTGAGAGAAAACTGATTACCTCCAAGATAAGCCAAACTCTCAAAAGAGAGACCACACAAGCCCTTTATGTTGCTATCAGAGGCTGAAAACTAGAGACCATTTACACTTGTGCTCCTTTCTTACACCAACAAGAGAGAAATACTATACTGAAGTTTCATAGGATTTAAGAGAAAAAGAAATGAAACTTCTGATAGAACCTAATGGTAGTTATGCTTGCAGGAGAGAAGCAAAAGAAATCTAGATTTAAATCACATTAGCATAGTAATCAATCCGTCATTTGTTCTACCTACCACATTTATTTAAGTCATTCACATGGAAAGAAAAGGCAAACTCAAATTCTAGCAAGTCTACATGAGGTAGCACCATCATTTAAAAATTTTTAAAGATTTTATTCATTCATTCATTCACAGTGCGAGCAGGTGGAGGGGCAGAGGGAGAAAGAATCTCAAGCATGGAGCCAGACGCAGGGCTCGGTCTCAGGACCCCACCAAGATCATGAACTGAGCCAAAATCAAGAGTCGATTGCTTAACGGACTGAGCCACCCAGGTGCCCTAAAATTTTTTAATTAAATATTTCAAGGAAACCAAGTAAGGTCACTCCAAGCAGGGAGAGAAAGGAGAGATACACCATTTTGTTGCTATCAAGAAGAGTGACATTAGAGACCATGGCAGACAGAACTAGGTTACTAGCTTGTAATTCTACAAAGAACCACCTATTCAAAGGAAATGAAACCTGAAGGGATGCAATGCAGTTTAGCCACGAAGGAGGGCACATGCAACACCCCTGTAGCGCCTAGTTTTGGTGAACAAGGGACATTGCACTCCAGGGCGCTACAGGACCTCACCTCACAAGGCCATTACTTTCAAGATCAGGAAATGTAGCTGATTTTCCTGATACATAGGAACAGACACAATGAGGAGTCAGAGGAATATGTACCAAATGAAAGAGCAGGACAAAATCACAGCAAAAGCGCAAAATGCAATGGAATGAGAAATTCAGATAAATAAAAGCTGATGGTAGTTCATTACTATTAAATCTGCCCTGCAAGAATTGCTAAAGGAAATCCTTTAGGTTGAAATAAAAGGATTCTGGACTGTAACTCAAACCCATATGAAGATCTAAAGTTCTCCCATAAGGCTTTTCAGAAACCCCAAATCCTGGAAACAATTTGAATGTCCAGCAACAGGTAGATAAACAAAATATATCCATACGATGAAATACTCAACAATAAAAATGAATGCACCATTGATGAGGATACACCATGGATGAATCTTGAAAGTGTTGTGCTGTGTAAACGAAGCCAGAAACAAAAGGATTATTGCTCTATGATTCCATGTATATGATTTTAAAAAAGACAGAACTATATGGACAGAAATTAGATCAGTATAGTTGCCAAGGACGGGAAGTAGAATGAGGTCACAGACTACAAAGGAACCTGAGAAGACTTTCTGGAGTCATAGAAATATTCCATATTTTGATTATGATAGTGGGTACATGATGACTAAATACCTTTGTCAAAACTTGTACAATTTTGTACACTTTGAAAGTGAATTTTACAATAGGTAAATTATACCTCAATAGAAATGAAGGTATATGAAATGAAAGTTCACGCGGAGACCCACACACGTAGGTACCTAGCCTTATTTATAATGGCCAAAAGCTGGAAACACTCCAAATGTCCGTGAACAGATGAATGGACATACTATGGCATATCCATACAATGGAACACCACTCAGCCACAAAGGGAATGAACCACTGACACAAAGAGCATGGATGAATCTCACAACTATTCTGAGTTTAAAAGGCCAGGAAAAAAAAAGAGAGTACATACTCTATGATTTCATTTATATAAAACTCCAAAAAATTCAAAATTTTGTAAGTGATATACAGCATATCAATGACTTTCAGGGGATGAGAGGGACAGGGATGTGTAAGGGGAGGATAACAGAGGGGAAAAGGTAATTTCAGGGGATAGTGAATATGTTCCTTATGTTGATTTGGTGATATTATCACAGATGTGCATGTACATCAAAATTTATTAAATTTTATTTAATTTATTAATATTTATAATTTTTAATTATAAAGCTATGTATAAAAACTTCATATTTCATGGTTGGTAAGATTGTATCATGTATTTCTTAATTTTTTTTTAAGATTTTATTTATTTGACAGAGAGAGACACAGTGAGAGAGGGAACACAAGCAGGGAGAGTGGGAGAGGGAGAAGCAGGCTTCCCGCTGAGCAGGGAGCCTGATGCGGGGCTCGATCCCAGGACTCTGGGATCATGACCTGAGCCGAAGGCAGAGGCTTAACGACTAAACCATCCAGGCGCCCCTGTATCACGTATTTCTTTAAGCACAAGCACTTGCCAGTTGACAAATGTTTTGCTTGTTTACAGTGCTTCACTATCATGCTACCAAAAAAAGAAATCAGTATCTGTCGTTAAGTTTTAAATCCTGGGGCACCTGGGTGGCTCCATCAATTAAGTGGCTGTCTTCGGCTCAGGTCATGGTCCCAGGGTCCTGGGATCGAGCCCCGCATCGAGCCCCGCATCGGGCTCCCTGCTCCGCGGGAAGCCTGCTTCTCCCTCTCCCACTCCCCTGCTTGTGTTCCCTCTCTGTCAAATAAATAAAATCTTAAAAAAAAAAAAAAAGTTTTAAATCCACAAATACTAAGAACTGTATAACCAAAACAAAATTTCAAAGTGTCACAAAACAGAAAGGAGAGTATATGTAATGTAATTAGGTTATTAAGTAAAACAACTATATCAAATATTTAGTAAGCCCTACCTTTTTGAAAATGTCCACTGCTGTGTTGGTCGCTTTCCTCAACTTTTGCCTAGTCCATGAAGAATCTATTAAGGTTAAACACAAGCAATTAGAAATTATTGTATCATATTCCTCAGGCAAAAGGTGACTGCCAGTCTATGCTTCTATTCAGACTGTTATTTTTATGTCAATTGCCATTAAAGAGAAATTGACCTGGACCACACATAACGCATAAGCTACCACATACTGTTTCCTCAGCTGACTTACTGAGTTCAACAGTAGGCTCCTCGAGGACCATAACCAAGAATCCATGAACATATCTTGACCAAATTCTCACCATTTTTAAGGAATTCCAAATATTTTTAACTTTTATGATTATAGAATTCTATACAATTTTGTTCATAATTTCTTATGGTTGGAACTGTGTCAAAGACTCCATATTTACAATGATTAAGTCTCAAAATACCCTTAAACCAAAAGCAGTGATAGGACATACAATAACACTCATTAATTCAGGATTCCTATGACAGATTTCACTTAAATAACATTTGATCTGGGGAAGAAAGTATCAAGTACATAAGAAAAAAAATTTCTCAAGTACACTCAAATACACGAGGTGCATGTTTTATAAGTATATATGTAATTGCCTTAATGATAAATTATCCTTAGTTAAGCAGGAAATAAATATCTAAATAACCTCTTTGGAGCAACAATGTAGTTTTCATTACTGTATGTTCCAAAGGATTATAAAACATGATGTAATGGATGTGTTCGTTATTTTGATTGTGGTGATCATTTATCAGGTGTAACATATATCGATTTTATAAAATGTACACTTTATTTTTTTTAAGATTTTTTATTTATTTAATTGAGAGAGAGTGCGCATGAGCTGGGCGAGGGGCAGAGGCAGAGGGAGCAGCAGAGTCCCCGCTGAGCAGGGAGCTCAGGGAGTTCCATCCCAGGACCCTGGAATCATGACCTGACCCAAAGGCAAATGCATAACCGACTGAGCCACCCAGGCACCTCAAATTGTACACTTTAAATGGGACAGTTTGTGTTCCGTCAATTATACTTCTATTAATAAAACTTAGGAAAAAAACGCAAAAGTTGTGTGTTTGGGGCAAAGCAACCAAGGAAAAACCTGGTTAAGTAAGCAGAGCAAAGACTGGTCTGATCCAGTCTTGCTGGCTATGCTTGAGAATTATTTTTATGCTGATTCCAAGGGGAATTCATTTGAGTTTCGGGCAAGGGGCCTATACGATTTGAGTGATGGAAGCCACTAGAATCACAGATGAGTGAAAGTGGAAGAAGAGACATGGAGCTTCCTAAGTCCAGGTGCTCTTCAGAATGATGTCAGAGGTTTCCTTAAAGTTCCTGAAATATCTGCAAATTTGTGTATGTATGTGCACATGTGCATTTCAATTTTTTATTGAAGTATAATTGACATATGATGTTATATTAGTTTCTGGTGTACAACATATTGATTATACAATCCTATACATTACTTGGTGCTCATCATAAGTATAGTCACTGTCACTGTACAGCATTAATACAATATTACTGACTACATTTTCTATGCTGTACCTTTTTTTATTTTATTTTATTTTTTTAAGATTTTTATTTATTTATTGAGAGAGATAGTGATAGAGAGAGAGCATGAGAGGGGGAGAGTCAGAGGGAGAGGCAGACTCCCCGCTGACCAGGGAGCCCGATGCGGGACTCGATCCCGGGACTCCAGGATCATGACCTGAGCCGAAGGCAGTCGCTTAACCGACTGAGCCACCCAGGCGCCCCTGCTGTACCTTTTTTTAAAGATTTTATTTATTTATTTATTTATTTGAGAGAGAGAATGAGAGAGAGAGCACAGGAGAGGGGGGAGGGTCAGAGGGAGAAGCAGACTCCCCGCCGAGCAGGGAGCCCGATGCGGGACTCGATCCAGGGACTCCAGGATCCAGGGACTCCAGGATCATGACCTGAGCCGAAGGCAGTCGCTTAACCAACTGAGCCACCCAGGCGCCCCTGCTATACCTTTTTTTAAAAGATTTTATTTGTTTAGGGCGCCTGGGTGGCTCAGTCGTTAAGTGTCTGCCTTCGGCTCAGGTCATGCTCCCAGGGTCCTGGAATCGAGCCCCGCATCGGGCTCGCTGCTCGGCGGGAAGCCTGCTTCTCCCTCTCCCACTCCCCCTGCTTGTGTTCCCTCTCTCGCTGTGTCTCTCTCTGTCAAATAAATAAAATAAATAAATTTTTAAAAAAAGATTTTATTTATTTGAGAGAGAGCAGAGTGTGAGAGAGAACACACGAGTGGGGGTGAGGGGCAGAGGGAGAGGTAGAAGCAGACTCCCCACTGAGCAGGGAGTCCAATGCGGGGCTCCATCCCAGGACCCCGGGACCATGACCTAAGCAGAAGGCAGACACTTAACCGACTGAGCCTCCCAGGCACCCCTATGCTGTACTTTTTATCTGTGACTTATTTAGTAACTGGAAGCCTGTACCTTTTCATTCCTTTTATCTATTTTGCCTATTCCCTCATCCACCTCCCCTCTGGCAACCACCAGTTTGTCTCTGTATTTAAGATCTATTTTTTTTTATTTATTTGTGGGTTTTTTTTTATTCCACATATAAGTAAAATCATATGGTATTTGTCTTTCCCTGACTTATTTCACTTAGCACAATACCCTCTAGGTCCATCCAAGTTATTGCAAATGGCAAGATCTCATTCTTTTTGATGGCTGAGTAATATTCCAGTGTGTGTGTGTGTGTGTGTGTGTGTGTGTGTGTGTGTACAGACACCACATATTCCTTATCCATTAATCTATTGAGGGACACTTGGGTTGCTTCTATATTTTGGCTACTGTAAACAATGCTTCAATAAACATAGGGGTGCATATATCTTTTGAATTAGGGTTTTCATTTTCTTTTCTTTGTTTTTTTTAAGATTTTATTTATTTATTTGACAGAGAGAGACACAGCGAGAGAGGGAACACAAGCAGGGGGAGTGGGAGAGGGAGAAGCAGGCTTCCCACTGAGCAGGGAGCCCGATGCGGGGCTCGATCCCAGGAGCCTGGGATCATGACCTGAGCCGAAGGCAGACGCTTAACGACTGAGCCACCCAGGTGCCCTAGGGTTTTCATTTTCTTTGGGTAAATATCCAGTAGTGGAATAACTGGATCATATGGTATTTCTATTTTTAATTTTCTTTTTTTTTTTAAAGATTTTATTTATTTATTCATGACAGACAGAGAGAGAGAGAGGCAGAGGGAGAAGCAGGCTCCCGAGGAGCAGGGAGCCCAATGCGGGACTTGATCCCAGGACCCTGGGATCATGACCTGAGCCGAAGGCAGACGCTTAACCATCTGAGCCACCCAGGTGCCCTATTTTTAATTTTCTGAGGAACCTCTATACTGTTTTCCATAGTGGTTGTACCAACTTACATTCCCACCAAAGTGTACAAGTGTTCCCTCTTTTCTCCACATCCTTGCCAACACTTGTTATTTGTTGTCTTTTTGATTTTAGCCATTCTGACAGGTGTGAGGCTATATCTCCTTATGGTTTTGATTTGCACTTCTCTCATGATTAGTGACCGCTACACCAAAATAAAAAGCTTTTGCACAGCAAAGGAAACCATCAACAAAACAAAAAGGCAGGGGCGCCTGGGTGGCTCAGTCATTAAGTGTCTGCCTTCAGCTCAGGTCATGATCCCAGGGTCCTGGGATCCAGCCCCACATCAGGCTCTCTGCTCGGTGGGAAGCCTGCTTCTCCCTCTCCCAATCCCCCTGCTTGTGTTCCCTCTCTTGCTGTGTCTCTCTCTGTCAAATAAATAAAATATTTAAAAAAAAAAGGCAACCTAGTGAATGAGAGAAGATATTTGCAAATAATATAGCCAATAGGGGTTAATATCCAAAATATATAAAGAACTTCTACAACTCAACACAGAAAAAAAATGAATCTGCTTAAAAAATGGACTGAGGACCTCAATAGACATTTTTCCAAAGAAGATATACAGATGGCCAAGAGACACATAAGAAGATGCTCAATATGCATGTACTTTAAAATTAATTTCCACACTATTCATCAGCTTCTAGGAAAGGTCCTTGAGCACGCATTTTTAAGAACTTTTCATTTAACTGCCCCACATATTAGTTGAAGATCAAAACCTGGAGAAGTAAAGAAATTTGTTCAAAATCAGAGCTAGCAGGTTGATGAGATCACAGGGGTGTTTGGGTCCTGCCTCCCCTCTCTCTCCAGGTGCTCTCCTCTCTCCCTGCTCCAGCTGCTGATTCACAGAGCTTAGGAACTGGCACACGGTACACGAAGCCGGTGTCTGCGGAACCCTGACCCGCTCACCACGTTAGCAGGAGAGACTGTGCCGAGGATATGGTCCATAGGAGGTGATAAGCCAGTACAACCATTAGAAAACAGGCTCTTAGGACTCCTTCATCAAACTTGTAGAACGAGGGGTGCCTGGGTGACTCAGTGGGTTAAGCGTCTGCCTTTGGCTGAGGTCGTGATCCCGGGGTCTTGGGATCGAGTCCCGCATCGGGCTCCCTGCTGAGTGGGGAGCCTGCTTCTCCCTCTGCTTGCCACTCCCCCTTCCTTGTGCTCTCTCGCTGACTCGCTCTCTCAAGAAAATAAATTCTTTTAAAAAACTGGCATAACGTTCTAAATCACCTACATGTGTCTTACTGTTAAAATCATAAAAGAACACATCATCATAATAAGCTACTCATCTTTCACTATTACTCTGAGGCTGCCCTGTGCCACAGACCAAAAGAAGAACATAGAATTGGCATTCACAAGTGTAGTTTTCGTCTTACAAAGACGAAAGACTTACTGTCTCTGTCAAATAAATAAATAAAATCTTTAAAAAAAAAAGATTTTATTTATTTGAGAGAGAGGGAGAGAGCGCACAAGCAGAGGGAGTTGCAGGCAGAGGGAGAAGCAGGCTTCCCGCTGAGCAGGGAGCCCGATGCGGGGCTCGATCCCAGGACCCTGGGATCACAACCTGAGCCAAAGGCAGACCCTTAACCAACTGAGCCACCCAGGCGCCCTCACAGGGAAAGTTTCAACATCATCCTTTTCCTCAGCAGTCCAGGGAGACAAACAGGATAACCTCAAATTTTTCCTAGTTCTAGGGTTAATGAAAGTATCAGGCTACTCCGACAGCTTTAGAAGGTATCAAGGTACTGAAATAACACCACCTTTCTTTGCTCCATCTTGAGCACTAAAACCCGAGCTATAATATTAATTGAAGTCTAATGTACACATGATTCCTACAAGACTTCCATGTCACCAGTATAAACTGGATTAAAACATTTCAGAAAGTCATGCTTGTAAATATCAAGGGGATAAAACACAAGGTACAACTTACCACGAAACCAGCTCTAGTCACATCATGGCCAGATAGGTTAATATTTCCAATCCCCCAGGCTCACGATCTCTCATGATGATCGTAATGAACCATTAGAGAGACGGAGTGTACGTGGACACAGTGCTAACCAGATATTAACAGAGGAAGTTCTGTGCGAGGCCTACTTTGAAAAAGGAGCCTATGTGCTGAAGGGGGTAGCACAGAATCAAAGTACAACTGAGCTGACTTTACTTACCTATCAGAAGTGTGACGTCAGTGTCTGCTCCTCATCTAAGCTTGAACTCTGTGTCCACACCACGGCAAGGGCAGCACGTACTGTCGATCACACTCTTCGGTTTTCTTCAAAACCGTGAGCTGAAAAGGAAAGAAATTATTGTTGATTACCCTTGCTGCGGATACGAATCAATTTCTCTAAGTAAAGATTCTGCATGAGAAAGAGAAGAATACACCAGTCTTTTACTAGCCCTGTAACAGGAACCCTTCCAGCCACCACACACCCTTAGGAGAAATAAGCCTAGACTTAAAGATGGTCTGGGCTTTATATGCTGCAAACCCTTTGTGATGTCATCAGCTGTGACCATTTGGTGACCTCACACTGTAATTTGCTGGGATTCAGTGGCCAGAGATACTGATCAACCTTTCTGCTTACTTAAACTACTGTCCCTGAGGTTAATGAAATAAATATCCTGTTAGCCCTATATCCACGGATATAGAAATGTTCCCCACTTGCTACTTAATGATTCCAATGAGGGATGAATATCTTGGCACTAGGTGGCAAGGGACAGTTTGGATTTTGTACAGCTCTGTCACTCAAGTAGCTGTGAACAGCTTATAAAACTGGACTTAGCCACTTAAGATGCTAAGCAAGGAATAATTTATGCACATGTTCAAGAAAGATCCAACATATAGAAGCATACATGCTTAGTACGCATGGCTAGAGCCTCAACTTACTCAAAGTAGCAAAGGTCTTGAACCATATCTTTTTTTTTTTTGAGATTTTATTTTTTATTTGACAGAGAGAGAGAGCACAAGCAGGGGGAGCAGTCACAGAGGGAGAGAGAGGAGCAGGCTCCCTGCAGGGAGCCCGATGCGGGGCTCGATCCAAGGACCCTGGGATCACGACCCGAGCCGAAGGCAGACGCCTAACCGTCTGAGCCACCCAGGCGCCCCAACCATGTCTTAATTACATAAACCATCAAGGTAATCCTGGCCCTAAACACAGCACCTATTACATCAAAACTGGAGGGAAAATGATTATTGGTCAGGGGCTAAAAGATTTAACAGAGTAACAGCAGAAAGAGGTACAGGATATTCCCTCTCGTTGCAGCTCTCATCCCCAGATCTCCACAGGGCTCTCCTCCTACTTCCTTCACATCTTATGTCACCTTCTCAATGAGGTGTCCAATCCACCTGAAGGTGCAAATCCCCACAGCCACCCCATGCCCTACTCCCCTCTCCTGCCTTCGTGTGCTGGAAAGCTCGGATCATTATCCCTTATGATATATATGTGTCTCATTGGTCTTATTTTTTCATTCCCCCCCACTAGAAGGTGAGCCCCATGTGAGCTGGGATTTCCCCCCCCTTTACACGGTGTATTTCTAGCAATAAGAATGGTGCCTGACACATAGTAGGTGCTCAGCAAAAATGAGTCACCCTGACCTTCTGGGCCCTCATGTTTATGCCATTCCTACTGGTGAACCTGTTAACCATATAGTGTGTGTCTTTCAGAATTTCATTCCACATATTTGCATTTTAATACAAGGGCCCATTAGATACCATCCTCCGCAATTAAGCTCTTGAATATGTCTACAATACAGTAATCCCTCTTTTTTTTTTTTAAGATTTTACTTATTTATCAGAGAGAGAGAGAGACAGAGGCAGGCAGAGGGAGAAGCAGGCTCCTTGCTGAGCAAGGAGCCCGATGTGGGACTCGATCCCAGGACCCTGGGATCATGACCTGAGCCAAAGGCAGAGGCTTAACCGACTGAGCCACCCAGGTGTCCCTACAGTAATCCCTCTTATCTGTGGAAGACATGATCCAAGACCCCCAGTGGATGCCTGAAACCATGGAGAGTACCAAATCCTATATATGCCATGTTTTTTCCTGGACAAACATATCTATGAGAAAGGTTAACTTACAAATTAGTTACAGTAAGAGATCAACAATAACTAATAATTAAGTAGAACCATTATGACAATATACTGTAATTAAAGTTATGTGAATAGAATCTCTCTCTCAAAATATCTTATTGTACTGTACTCATTCTTCCCCTTCCTATGATGATGGGAGATGATAAAATGCCTACGTGTCAGGATGAAGCGAGAGGAATGACATTAGGCATGGTGACATAGTGGTAGGCTACTATTGACCTTCTTAAACTATGTCAGAAGGAGCATCTGCTTCTGAACTACAGTTGTCTGCGGGTAACAAACTGGAAAAGGAAATCGTTGATAAGGGGGGACTATTGTGCTTAAAATCACTTGGGGGCACCTGGCTGGCTCAGTCAGTGGACCATGTGACTCTTGATCTTGGAGTTGTAAGTTCGAGCCCCATGTGTGGTGTGGAGTTTACTTAAAATTTAAAAACAAATTTAAAAAAATCACCTGTCTTCAGTCCTAACTGGAAACGTAACCAATTACAGATGTGTAAATGTAACCATAATCAACACTTTCAGTTTGGTATTCTGTCTATCTCAATAACATACTCAAAATATGATTATTTTATCAGTTTTGGTTGGCATAGTTGTTTTTGTGGACTTTTTAAGCTCTTTAACATGGATCATTTGGGGCACCTGGGTGGCTCAGGTGGTTCATCATCTGCCTTCCGCTAGGGTCATGATCCCATGGTCCTGGGATTGACTCTCACGTGGGGCTCCCTGCTTGGCGGGGAGCCTGCTTCTCCCTCTCCCTCTGCCCCCCTCCCCTGCCCCTGCTCATGCTCTTTCTCTCTCAAATAAATAAATAAAATCTTTAAAAAAATGGATCATTTCAAACAAAGCAGATATAACAATATAACAAATATTCTATGTACCAACCAGCTTCAACAAGGACCAATATTTTGCCAATTATGTTTTATTTATTTAATTTTTTTGCCTGCATATTTCAAAGCATATTCCAGATATCATATGTCCTCATGCATAAATTCAAGGAAGGTATTTCCTCCACGTACTCTACTGTACCATAAACTCTAACAAATAGGACTTTAAAAAAACATAAGCAAAATACCATCATTACATCTAACAACAATTACAATTACTCCCTGATGCCATATCAAAACATCCATGTGTAATGAACCTGTTGGACTTGAATGTGTCTTTTAAATTTGATTTGTTCTTACTGGGATGCAAACAAGGATCATACATAGCATTGGCTGAAATATGACATAATCTTCGTTATTGATAACCACTCTCACCCCGTTTTTTTTCTTGCCACGCCTTGGATGAAAAGACTGAGTTATTTGTCCTGTAGAATTACTCACATTCTAGATTTCTTTGTATGTATCTTCTTGCTGGCCATGTTCCATGAGAAAGAGAATTTCCTAAGTGACATCTATGAACTTGGTTAGATTTAGGCTCAGTTACTTTAGCCAGAACATTTTATAGTCAACACTTTGTACTCTTATTACATTATATCAGAATGCACATGATATCTGTTGCTCACATTTTTGGTGATGTAAACATTGATCAGTGGATTGCAGTATTCTTAGTTTACCCACACTGTACAATTTTCTAAAAATCTTTTACCTAAATTTTATTGAATTTATGTGCTGGTTCACATTTTTTTATTGATATGCCCTTCACATAACATGTAACTCACCACATTAAAGTATACTAGTCACTGTTTTTTAGAATACAAAGAAAAGTGTGCAGCAATCATCATAATAAATTTTAGGACATTTTCATCACCTCAGAAAGAAAGTTCATACTTATTATCAGTCTATTCCCATTCTTTTTTTTTTAAGATTTTATTTATTGATTTGACAGAGAGAGACACAGCGAGAGAAGCAACACAAGCAGGGGGAGTGGGAGAGGGAGAAGCAGGCTTCCCGCGGAGCAGGGAGCCCGATGTGGGGCTTGATCCCAGGACCCTGGGATCATGACCTGAGCGTAAGGCAGATGCTTAATGACTGAGCCATTCAGGCACCCCATTCCCATTCTCTTGATGGGACTGATAACCCACCGGAATGGTATAAAGGTAGCTTCAAAGTGAAAACACCGGAGATACAAGAGCAGCGGAAGCCTTGTCTGAATTCCTCTTATCTGGCTAAAGCAGTGGGTTGTTTTTTTTTTAAAGACTTTATTCATTTATTTCAGAGAGAGCACAGAGGAAGAGAGAGAGGGAGAGGGAGAAGCAGACTCCCTCTGAGCAGAGAGCCCGACGTGGGGCTCGATCCCAGGACCCTGAGATCATGACCTGAGCTGAAGGCAGGTGCTCAACTGACTGAACCACCCAGGTGCCTCAGCAGAGTTTTATGAGACAGCTGCCACAACCTGCTCCACCCCCATTGGGGGGGTTCTCTAATCAGGGAGGCCTGGTCTTGAGCCTTAGAACATTCCAAAAGATTGCATAAGCAAACCTCATAAGAACTTTCCATCCTTTGAAGTGCACCCTGCCTTGTGAAGTTGGTATATAAACCCCTATCTCAAGCTCTTTAGGGAGCCTCTTCATCTAAAAGCTCTCACATAGTAAATAAACTTTTCTCTTGTTAATTTACTGTTAATTAATTTGCAGTCCCCAGTCACTGTACTAAATTGGTAGAGGAAAAGTTTTTCTCCCAACATCTCCCTGCCATTAGCTCTTGGCAACCAATAATGACTTTATATCTCTATAGATTTGCCTGTTCTGGATATTTTTAGTGAATGAGATCTTACTATGTGTGGTTCTTTAGTGTCTATCTTTTTTCATGTATCATGATGTTTTCAAGGTTCTTCAGTGTTTTAGCTAGTATCAGTTCTTCATTTCAGATTATGGCTAAATAAAAATCTATGGTATGGGGGCGCCTGGGGGTGCTCAGTGGGTTAAGCATCTGCCTTTGGCTCAAATCATGGTCTCAGGGTCCTGGGATCGAGCCCTACATCGGGCTCCCCACTCAGCGGGGAGTCTGCTGCTCTCCCTCTGCTCCTCCCCACTGCTCGTGCTCTCTCTCCCCCGCCGAAATAAATTAATAAAAAAATCTTTAAAAATCCATGGTATGGATATAACACAATTTGTTTAAACATTCATCAGTTGACAGACATTTGGGTTGTTTCCCCCTTTTGGCTTTAGGAAAAATGCTGCCACAGTCATGTACATGTTTTTGTCTGAATATGTTTTCAGTTCTCTGTTATACCCAGGAGTGCAATTGCTGATCATGTGGTCACTCTGTAACTTTTGGTGGACGTGCTTTCCACAGTTTTTGTACAATTTTATATTCTCACCAGCAGCGAATGGGGGCTCCAATTTCTCCACATCCTTATCACACTTGTTATTTTCCATTTTTCATTACAGCTGTCCTGGTAGGTGTGAAGGGGTATCTCCTGTGATTTTGATTTCTCTAATGATGTTGGGAATTTTTTTCGTGTGCTTTTTGGGCCTTTGCGAGGAGAGAGCAAAGGCTTTTACAGTATGAGAGCCCCGTGTGTATGAATGCGTCCTGTGCAGCCCTGGTTCACCAGGGCAAAGCCATTTAGACCTCGGTCTCCAGGTACAATGGGTGGTTAGTAGTTACGGAATCTGCGTCTGTCCAGGGAAGGGGGACAGAAGAAAAGGCTTTGGCTTGGATCTCTGCGTGAGGAAATGGCCCTTACTCCCTAAAGGGAAGGACAGGAAACACAGGGAGGAATCCAGAGGGGCAGCTGAGATCCAGAGGCCAGGGATGGGTCAGGAAATTCACTTTCCACTCTGCCTGGTGGGGAAGGTGAGGCAGAGCATTCACCCCTCCCTCCACCCTCTGGGAGTGGAAGGCAGCAGGGATTTGTGAGATTTCCTGTGTTGACCTGAAATGCAGAAAGGCAGCTGCC
>NW_023270175.1:8114028-8162437 GCF_011800145.1 Mirounga leonina
GCCAGAGGGGACGAGGCTCCGAGCCAGGCAGCCTCAGAAGCGGGAGTTGGCTCCCCCACGAGAGCAGAGCTGCCGGGCGGGCCGGGGCGGGACGGGACGGGACATGGGAGCCGCCATGTTGGAGCCCGTGGCCAGGGCTTGGCCTTTTTTCTTCGGCGAGGGGCGGAGGGAGAGGCCCTGGGGGAAGGGCCGGTGGTGGCCGTGGAGCAATACTGCCATCAAGCGGAACTCGTTGGGGATCCCGTGAGCCCCGCGCTTCGGCTTCCCTGGGTGGAGTGCTGTGGGAGTCGCAGGCGGGTCGGGAGATGGGCCCTCCCTCCTATGCTCTAAGTGCTCCCCGGTGTAGAGTTCTGGTGTGTAACCTGGGTACCTTGAGAGATTGATATCGGGAGAAATAGAGTCCCAGACATGTTGTTTTGGGGAAAGACGGTGAAGGTAGCTTGGTAAAGGATATGGTTTTCTGCAGTGGTGAAATATTTTATGTTCAGCCTGGAGGATGTGAAATGTAGGCATTTTGAAGCTTGCAAGTTTTTTTTTGTTTTGTTTTTTTTCGGGAAGAAATAGCTAGGTGTATATGGTAATAGTTTTAAGATCTTATTTCTGTGTTTTCGTCCACTTTAATACTTTTTATCCTATGTAGGTTTGTAGCAGTTTTGTCTATTACAACCTATGATCAGGTGTTTTTTTTTTTTTAGTATCAATTAGGGTATTAGTATCTGAGGCAGTATTGATTTTCATTTTTAGGTTGCAGGTTCATTGAAGATGCTGTAGATATAGAATGAATATATTCATTTTCAGAGAAAATGGGTTTATTATTCCATTGATTTTCAAGTTGAAGAAATTTTTGTTCGAACTTCATTTATAGGGTAATCAAATGGGATATGTATGTCCTTGCTTTCCCAAAACTGCACAGTCTTATTGTAAGAATGGCATTCCCGAACAGTGACTTACTAAGTGGTTCAAATTATGCTATGTGAATAGTGTGTGTTTTCGAAGAAGGGTCTTTTGCTAAACTACTACACATACTTGAAGCATTCTGGTCAGTTTTGCACACTTGATGGCAGCAGATAGGTTATTTTTTGGTGATGGACACCATCTTCTGCGAATAGTGCACACTGACTTGGGTATTTGCACCCATCACAAAAACAATGGGGTCATTTCTGGCCACCAAGTCTCACACATCACTGGGATGGAGAAAGATATGACAATTTTCATACATTCAAATTGGATGTGTTCTCACACTGGATTCTTGAGGCCATCAGCTGTTTGGACACTTAGTTTTTGTTAAGAGCTGAACCATGAGTTCACAAATGTGGTGAAAGTTTCCTGGAATTCAAGTCTGGGGGTTCACTTCAGCCAGCACATTCTTGGTGTGTGTGTATAAACCAAAGTAGTTCAGCTCAGTTCAGGGGACAGTCTATCAGCAGAAGGAGATTCTGGTGAGTCATGTCCAGTCCCTCTTCCCCAGGGTCCCAGCCATTCTTCAATAATATAGACTCGTACTCGTCATAGTTTCATAGCTCACCTGTCTTCGCTACCTTGATGGTCCCCAGACTGAGTCTTCATCCTCTGTTCTTGCTTCTTGCCCTAAGTCGGGGCTGCTTGGGCATCCTAAAACAGTTTCTCTTCTCTTGTAAGTATGGCTGATTTTGCATCCTGAAAATTCATGAGACTCGTGTCTTGACTGTGTAAACATGCCATCAAAGCTTCACTACAGAAAATATTTGTATTTTAAATTTTAGGGGAAAAAAAATCAAACTTCTCATCAGTGAATTGACGTAAAAGGATTATTCTTGTACCCATAGTACCTTAATCTCTGTCATCTAGAAATAAGTTTCATTTTTGAGTATCTTTCCTCTCTGGAATTTCTTTTCAGAAGTCTTTTTAGGGGCGCCTGGGTGGTTCGGTTGGTTAAGCGATTGCCTTCGGCTCAGGTCATGATCCTGGAGTCCTGGGATCAAGTCCTGCATCGGGCTACCTGCTTGGCTCCCCTTGGCGGGGAGCCTGCTTCTCCCTCTGACCCTCCCCCCTCTCATGTACTCTCTCCCATTCTCGCTCTCTCAAATAAATAAATAAATCTTTAAAAAGTCTTTTTAGTTCACCTTGCAAAATGATTTTTACTATTTCCACCATTTTTGATAATATTGTACTCTACATTAAGAGTTCTGTTGTTCTTCAAGATAAGCATAAAATTTATATGTATATATCCAGTTTTGACTGTACTGAGCATTAGTTTTCAATATATTCTTAATGTTACCATGTAGATATTAAGAACCTGTCCATGTTGCAGAAGTGATGTCTTTATCCTTCATACAACACGTCCCTGTTTTCTCTCCCCCCAGCCTTGGGCATTTGCCATTTTGCTTTGTTTTTCTTTGAGTGAAGCACTTTACTTTGCCACATATATGTGGAATCACCAAGATTTGTTTTTTGTTTATTTTTAAGAACAGCTATGTTAATGTGTGTAAGGTAGTAAGTATCTCATTTTGGTTTTAATTTATTCTTCTCTGAAGTGTAGTGATGTTAAGCATCTTTTTATATGCTGGTTGGCCATTTGTATGTCATCTTGAGAGAAATGTCCTTTGAAAATTTTACACATTAGTTCATCACGTTGTTTTCCATTGTTTTGATGTAGGAGTTCTCTCTATATTTAATACCTTATCAAGCATTTGTTTTGCAAGTATTTTCTGCCATTCTGTACGTTGTCCTTTCACTCTCGATTGTGTCCTTTGACTCAGAACAGTTTTTAAGTTTGTAGTCTAATTTGTCTATTTTTGCTTTTTTGCCCATTGTTTTCATGTCATATCCAAGAAATCACTGCCAAATCCAAGGTCAACAAAATGTTAACCATGTTTTCTTCTAGCTGTTTTATAGTTTTGTATTTTACATTTAGGACTTTAACATAATTTGCATTTATTTTTGTATACAATGTAGTATAGGTGTCCCAACTTCTTTCTTTTATATGTGGAAATCCAGTTGGCCAAACACTGTTTGTTGAAGAGACTGTGTTTTACCATTGGAAGGTATTGGCATCGTTGTTGAAAATCGTTTGATCATACACATGATGATGTGTTTCTGGCTCTCTAGGGTTCTCCATTCATTTATGTATCTGTCCTCATGGCGGTTCCACACTGTCTTGATTAGTGTATAACAATTTTCTAGCAAATTTTGAAATCAGGGTGTGTAAGTCCTCCACCTTTGTTCTTTTTCAAGATTGTTTTGAGTTTTTGGTGGTCTCTTGAAATTCCTTTATGAATTTTAGGATGATGTCTTCTATTATCTGTAAAAAGATGAAAACATAAACCACTATTATTGTTGTCACTTGCAGAAAGACCCAGAGAATTCCAAAGTTTTCATGTGTTGTTGCTACACATGGGAAAGAAGCTATAATTATTTTTGATCAAAAATTCATTTCTGTGTTATATGCTACTGGGCCACCACAGATTTTTTAAAACAATGCTACATTTAAAAATCATAATTGACATTCCCCATTTGTCCACCAAAAAATAGTCTCAGTACAGAGATGATTGAAAGAGTTCCTCGAAATTCCATTGTCCAATAGTAAACATAATGCACAGTTTGGTCATTTAACCTTTTTTTTTTTTTTTGAACCATGTTTAAATGACCAACAGGACATAGGTATCTGGATATACATGCAGGAAACATACATGTGTATATAGTAGACTTTTGTCCTTTGTTTATTTGTATAAATGTAATGATGTAATCTACATTTTCTTCAGATTTGCTCAGGGCTTGAAATGAACATGAAATTTCTCATACATAACCAAATATACACAGCATGAATTTGTAGTGAAGGTGGCAGAATATGTGACCTCAAAATGTGCCACTTTGGCATAAAGACTATTGAGTTGTGGGCAATTAAGCAGAAGCCTATACAAGCAAAGCTCCCAGCCCTCTCCCCATTTGCCTAAAAGTAGGGCATAAATTTTAAAAGATGTCTATCTCTACCAGGAAGGAGAAAAGTTATTCCATGGAGAAAACAGTTCTTTAGCCTGGAGAGGGCACTAGAGAAATCTACATAATGGATTTTACCAACTAGCCCTTATCTACCATTAGTTTCCCATATATTTGCCTTCTCACAATTTATTGCCCTGGAGATTCAAGGTCCTTTGCTTTTGTCATGTAATTATTCTAAAAGTTTATTGTTCCTCTGCAAAAATACTGTGTAAACTCAAGTTGTAACCAAGCCTTTGTGTTGTTCACCTCTGGGGACTCCCATGTGTCATAGGGAGGATACACAGGTCAATAAACTTTTGTGTGTTTACTCTTGTTCATCTGTCTTTTGTTATAGTGGCCCCAGCAAGAACGTACAATAGTAAAAAGAAAATTATTTTTCCTTCCTGATAGTGGGCAAATAATGTCTCATAAAGTGGGAAATTTAATATTGACAATTTATAAAACTATTTACAATTGAAAGAAGTTTAAACAAGTAGTGTCAAAAAATAATATAATTTTGTCTCATTCATAAGCCTGATGTTATGATACTCTTAGTTGCTCCATCCCCAGACGAGAGAACCAGGTTTCCAAGAACAGGCCCTTCTTGGGGTGCCTGGGTGGCTCAATCGGTTAAGCATCTGCCTTCAGCTCAGGTCATGATCTTGGGATCCTGGGATCAAGTCCTGCATCGGGCTCCCTCTGCCTCTGCCCCTCTCCCCCGCCCATGCATGCGTGCACATGTAGACACGCGCTCTCTTTCAAATAAAATAAAATCTTTAATAAACCAAAAAACAAAACAGGCACTTCTTGAACCACATCACCTTGTACACTTTGCTAAGGACCTGCTACGGGACCAGTGCGTCTTCATGGCCTTCCCAGGGCTGCTGCAAGTGGCATCCCTAATGCCTAGGTAGGTGGGGATGTGTTGTTGGGTCACAGTGACTCCCAGGTACCTGACTGGTGCATTTATTTAAATATTTCATTTCGAACAAAAGAATATGTTTTTACAAAGTAAGGTGTGCATAAACAGAGGCAGTGTAGTGTAGAGAGGAAAGGAAGACAACCACTCATGCCACCATTCAGAGATGAAGAGAGTGTTGATTTGGGGTATGTGTCCTTCATGCGTTTTGTTCCCTAAAAGGGGGTGGAGAAAGAGATGGAAATAAAGATCCTTTAAAAACAACAGTATAGGGGCGCCTGGGTGGCTCAGTCATTAAGCGTCTGCCTTCAGCTCAGGTCATGGTCCCAGTGTCCTGGGATCGAGTCCCGCATCAGGATCCCTGCTCGGCGGGAAGCCTACTTCTCCCTCTCCCACTCCCCCTGCTTGTGTTCCCTCTCTCGCTATGTCTCTCTCAGTCAAATAAATAAATAATCTTAAAAAAAAAATAAAACAACAGTCTAGGGGCACCTGGGTGGTGCAGTCGATTCAACATCCGACTCTTGGTTTTGGTTCAGGTTATGATCTCAGGGTTGTGAGACTGAGCCCTACATCGGGCTCTGTGCTCACTGCAGAGTTGGCTTCAGATGCTCTCTTCCTCTGCCCCTTTCCTTCACTCTCTCTTTCTTGCTCTCTCAAATAAATCTTGAAAAAAAAAAAAAAGTCTAAGGAGCTTCCTAGACTCATTGGTAACTTCCAGCTATTTTGTTACTAAACAGGTTACTATGAAGGTTTTTTTTGTTATTTTCTTACTAAACAATGGACTATGAAGGTTTTTTTGTTGACTCTTCAATTCCACTGGTAAACGTAATCCTTATTTCTTTTCTTGATTATTTTTAAGAAAAATCTTTACAAATGCTAAGTGTTTCAAAAGAGAACGAAAGTAACCCCTGCCCAGGTCCACCCTGCAGTGTAATCACCCTAAGAAGAAACTCTTTACAAGAAATACATAGTGATAGTTTTAAAAGATACTTTTTTTTTAGAATTTATTTATTTGTGAGAGAGAAAGGGCACAAGCAGGGGGAGCGGCAGGCAGAGGGAGAAGCAGGCTCTCCAATGAGCAAGGAGCCCAATGTGGGACTCAATCCCAAGAGCCTGGAATCATGACCTGAGCTGAAGGCAGACGCTTAACCAACTGAGCCACCCAGGTGTCCCTAAAAGATAGGCTTAAAAGTTAATACATAGCTAAGAAGGAAAGAATTATTGAGAAAGAATAACAAAGCTCGAGGTATCACAATCCCATATTTGAAGCTACAATACGAAGCTGTAGTAATCAAAAAAAGTATGGTATTGGTACAAAAACAGACACATAGATCAGTGGAACAGAATAGAGAGCTCAGAAATAAATCCATGCTTATATAGTCAATTAACCTATGGCCAAGGAGGTGAGAATATACAGTGGGGAAAAGGCAATCTCTTCAATAAATGGTGTTGGGAAAACTGGACAGCTACAGGCAAAAGAATGAAACTGGACCAATTTTACATCAAAACCAAAATTAAACTGTAAATGGATTAAGGACCTAAGTGTGAGTCTGACACCATAAAAACTCCTAGAAGAAAACAGGCAGTAATTTCTTTGACATTGGCAGTAGAAACATTTTACTAGATATGTTTCCTTAGGCAATAGAAATAAGCAAAAATAAACTCTTGGGACTACACTTTTATAAAAAGCTTTTGGGGCACCTGGCTGGTAGAGCATACAACTCTTGATCTTGGGGTCATGAGTTGGAGCCCAATGTTGGGGTAGAGTTTACTTAAAATAGAAAAAAGCCTTTGCATAATCAAGGAACCCCAACAAAACGAGAAGGCAACATATTGAATGGGAGAAGATATTTTCAAATGATATATCTGATAAAGGATTAATATCTAAAATATATAAAGAACTTACATAACTCAACACCAAAAACCCAAATAATCTGATTAGTAATGGGCACAAGACCCAAACAGACATTTTTCCAAAGACATAGAAATGGCCAACAGACACATGAAAAGGTGATGAACATCACTCATCATCAGGGAAATGCAAATCAAAACCACAATGAAGTATCACCATACACTTGTAAGAATGGCTACAATCAAAAACACAACAAATGACAAGTGCTGTCGAGGATATGGAGAAAAAGGAACCCTGTTGCACTGTTGGTGGGAAGACCAGCACAGGCTCCTGCCCACACTATGTCTCCTGACCAGAGAGTTTTGCAGGGCCTCAGTTCTGGTGGGCATGGTGACAGGCCTCATTTCACAGGCAGACCAGAGCATACCTAGTTAAAACTTGACACATCTAGGACAGGGACCAAAAACTGCCCCCAGCAGGCAAGGAAAGCATCTGCAGACGACTGGCCTGAGGAATAGAGCAGCCAGAACACAAGAGCAGAGCACACACAGAACACACTGGAAGCATTAACCTGAAGCACCAGGACCTGGGCACTACATGACCTCTTCTTCATAAGGCCATTACTTTCAGAAGTAGGAGACATGACTGGCTTTTCTAACACAGAGAAGGATGCAGAGACTTAAAAAAAGAAAGAGGAATTTATCCCAATTGAAAGGACAAGATAAGGCCACGGCCAGAGATCTGAGCAAAACAGATAGAAGTAACATGCCTGATGGAGAATTTAAAGCAATGATCATAAGGATACTCACTGAACTTGAGAAAAGAATGGAAGACATCAGTGGGACCCTTACCACAGAGACAAGAGATAAGAATCAATCAGAGATGAAGAATGCAATAAACGAGATTAGAAACAGGCTTGATGCAATGAACAGCAGGCTGGAAGAAGCAGAGGAATGAATTAATGACCTAGAAGACAACCTAATGGAAAGCAATGAAGCTGAACAAAAGAGGGAAAACAACATTATGCAAAATGAGAATAGACTTAGGGAACTCAGTGACTCCATCAAATGTAAAAACATTTGTATTGTAGGAGTCCTAGAAGAAGAAGAAGAGAGAAAAGAAGGCAGAAAATTTATTTGAAGAAATAATAGCTGAAAACTTCCTTAACCTGGGAAAGGAAACACATCCAGATTCAGGAGGCACAGAGAACGCCCATCAAAATCAACAAAAGCAGGCCCACAGCAATACATATTGTAATTAAATTCACAAAATACTGATAAATCTGTTTTTTATATAAAGAAAAAAATCTCAAAAGTAGGAAGACAAAATGTCAGTAACTTACAAGGGAAAACCCATAAAGCTAGCAGGAGATTTTCAGACAGAAATTTTGCAAGCCAGAAAGCAATGCCATGACATATTCAAAGTGCTGAATGGGAAAAATCTGCAGCTAAAAATAACGCATCAGCAAGGCTATGACTGAGAATAAAAGGACATATAAGGAGTTTCCAAGACAAACATAAACTAAAGGAGTTTATGGTCACTAAACTAGCCCTGCAAGAAATATTAAAGAGGACTCTTTGAATGGAAAGGAGACCAAATGTGACTGTATAAATGTAGGAAATACAAAAGGAGTAAAAATGAATATTTCTTTTTTTAATGAATATTTCTGTAAAAAAACCAAGTCAAGGAACTCATAGAAAAAGGATATAAAATATATACCTAAAACATAGGCAGGAGAGGAGAAAAGAATGGGTTCAAACTTAAACAGCCATCAACTTAATAAAAGACTTATATGCAGAAAAGGTTATATACAAACCTAAGGATAACCATATATCAAAAACCACCAAAAAACCATGCAAAGAATAGAGAAAAACATCCAAATAGATCACTAAAGAAAATCAGCAAAACATGAAAGAAGCACAAAAAAGGGTCAGAGAAAATGTCCAGAAACAACAAGTAATAAAATGGCAATAAATATGTATATATCAATAATTATGTTGAATGTAAATGGACTGAATGCTCCACTCAAAAGACATAGGGTGTCAGATAACAACAATCAAACGAGACCCATGTATATGCTGCCTGCAAGAGACTCAACTTAGAACTAAAGACACCTATAGATTGAAAGTGAGGGGATGGAGAAACATGAGTCATGCAACTGGATGTCGAACGGAAGCCAGAGTAGCAATGCTTATATGGGACAAACTAGACTTTAAAACAAAGATTGTAGAACAAGAGACAAAGAAGGGCACTATGTAATAATAAAGGGGACAGTCCAACAAGAAGATATAACAATTGTAAATATATAAAACAATAATAAACATAAAGGAACTCATTGACAATACAATAATAGTAGAGGACTTTAAGACCCCACTTTTACATCAGTGGACAGATCATCTAAACAGAAAATCAACAAGGAAACAATGCCTTTGAATGACACACTGGACTAGATGGACTTAACAGATATATTGAGAACATTCTATCCTAAAACAGAATACACATTCTTTTTAAGTGCACATGGAACATTCACTAGAGTAGATCACATATTAGGTCACAAAACAGGTCTCAACAAATACAAAAAGACTGGAATCATACCACGTAACTTTTCTGATCACAACACTATGAAACTAGAAATCAACCACAAAAAATCTGGAAAGACCACAAATATATGGAGGTTAAACAACATGCTATTAAACAATGAAATGGTCATACAGGAAATCAAAGAAAAAAAAATATATGGAAACATGTGAAAATGAAAACACCACAGTCCAAAACCACTGGGATGCAGCAAAAGCAGTCCGAAGGGGAGAGTATATAGCAATAGAAGCCCTGTGTCAAGAAGCAAGAAAAATCTGAAATAACCTGATCATACACCTAAAGGAGCTAGAAAAAGAACAACAAATGAAGCTTAAAGCCAGCAGAAGGAAGGAAATAAAGATTACAGCAGAAATAAATGATACAGAAACTAAACAAACAATAGAACAGATCAATGAAACCAAGAGCTGGTTCTTTGAAAAAATAAAATTGATAAACCTCTAGTCAGACTTCTCATAAGAGAAAGGACCCAAATAAAAAAGATGACAAATAACCAACACCACAGAAATACAAACAACTCTAAGAGAACATTATGAAAATCTGTATGACAACAAATTGGACAACCTAAAGCAAATGGATAAATTCCTATAAATGTTTGTTCATTTGTTTTGTTTCTTAAATTACACAAATGACCAAAATTGTATGGTATTTGTCTTTCTCTGTTTTTCTTATCTCAGCATAATATTCTCTGGTTCCATCAGAGTTGTTGCAAATGGCAAGATCCCATTTTTTAATGGCTGGGTAATAATTCATTTTATATACACACACCTATATATACACACACCTTTATTTTTTCATCTGTGGATGGACACTTGGTTTGCATCTATATTGTGGCTATTGTAAATAATGCTGCAATAAACATAGCAGTGCATGTATCTTTTTGAATTAGTGTTTTTGTTTTCTCTGGATAAATATCCAGTAGTGGTATTACTGGATCATATGGTATTTGTATTTTTAATTTTTTGAGAATACTCCATACTGTTTTCCACAGTAGGCACACCACTTTGCATTCCCATCAAGAGTGCGACAGGGTTCCTTTTTCTCCATATCCTCGACAACACTTATTTCTTGTGTTTTTGATCATAGGCATTCTGACAGGTGTAGGGGATAATTCAATGTGATTTCAATTTGCATTTCCCTGAGGATGAGTGATGCTGAACATCTTTTCATGTGTCTGTTGGCTATTTGTATGTCTTTGGAAAAATGTCTTTTTGGAGCCTCTGCCCACCCTTTAATTGGATTACTTGTGGTTTTGTTTGTTTGTTTGTTTGTTTTGGTGCAGTGTAAGTTCTTTATATATTTTAGATATTAACCCCTTATCAGATCTATCATCTGCAAATATCTTCTCCCATTCAGTAGGTTGTCTTGTCATTTTGTTGATGGTTTCCCTGGTCATGCAAAAGCTTTTTGTTTGTTTGTCTTAAGTGTAATCCCAAGAGTTTATTTTTGCTTCTTTTCCTTGTCTCAGGAACATTAGTTTGAAGAGACTGTCTTTTCACCATTGTATATTTTGCCTCCTTTATCATAGGTATATTTGGCCACATAAGCATGGGTTTATTTCTGGGCAATTTTATACTTCTAGTAGTTTTTTGGAGGAGTCTTTAGGATTTTCTATTATATTTAGTGTTGTTTGCAACACGGTGCAAAGTTAAAGTCTTACTAGTATGGACGCCTACTTCTTTTTCTTGTCTAATTGCTGCAGCTAGGACTTCCAGTACTATATTGAATAAAAGTGGCAAGAGTGGATATCCTTGTCTTGTTCCTCATATTCGTGAAAAAGCACTCAGGTTTTCTCCATTGAGTATGATGTTAGCTGTGGGTTTTTCATATATGGCCTTTATCATGTTGAAGAATGATCCCTCTAACCCCACTTTGTTGAGTCTATCATGAATGGATGATGAATTTTGTCAAATGCTTTTCCTGCATCTATTGAGATGATCATATGGTTTTTAGCCTTCACTTTGTTGATTTGTATCATGTTGACTGACTTGTGAATACTGAACCATCTGTGCATGCCTGAAATAAATCCCAACTGATCATGGTGGATGATCCTTTTAATATATTGTATGCAATTTGCTAATATTTTGTTGAAGATTTTTTCATCTATGTTCAGCAGAGATATTGGCCTGTAATTTTTCTTTGTGTTGTCTTTCTGTGCTTTTAGTATCAGAGCAATGCTGGCCTTGTATAATGAATTTGGAAGCTTTCCTTCCTATTCTCACTTATGGAATAGTTTGCAAAGAATAGGTGTTAACTCTTTAAATGTCTGGAAGAACTCCCGTGTGAATCCATCTGGTCCTGGGCTTTTATTTTTTGTTAGGCTTTTGATTACCAATTCAATTTCATTACTTGTAATTGTCTGCTCAGATTTTCTATTTCTTCCTGGTTCAATTTTGGGAGATTATATGTTTTTAGGAATTTATCTATTTATTCTAGGTTGTCCAATTTGCTGGTATATAATTTTTTTTTGTAATATTCTCATAATTCTGTGTTCCTAAGGTGTCAGTTGTTTCTTCTCTCTTGTTTCTGATTTTACTTATTTGGGTCCTTTCTCTTTCTTTCCTGATGAATCTGGCTAAGGGTTTGTCAAATTTGTTTACTGTTTCAAAGAACCAGCTCTTGGTTTCATTAATATTTTCTATTGTTTTTTAGTCTCAATGTAATTTATTTCTGTTGTGATCTCTAGTATTTCCTTTCTTCTACTTACTTGGGGCTTTGTTCATTGTTTTTCTGTTCCTTTAGGTGTAGGGTTAGATTATTTGAGCTTGTTCCAGTTTTTTGAGGTAGGCCTGTATTGTTATATACTTCTTACAACACTCTGTCCCAAAGATTTTGGACCAGTTTCTCTTTGCATTTTAATCTGTCTCCATTTATTTATTTATTTTTGGTATTTCTTTGATTGCCTCACTGACCTATTGTTTGTTGAGTATCATGTTGTTGATTCTCCATGTTTGTTTCTTGCAATTGTTTTTCTTTTGATTTATTTCTAGTTTCAATACTGTTATCAGAAAAAAATGCATGGTACAATTTCAATCTTCTTAAATTTATTGAGGATTGTTTTGTGGCCTGATACTTCATCTATTCTGGAGTGTGTTCCATGTGCACCTGAAAAGAACGTGTATTCTGTTGTTTTGGGATGGAATATTCTGTGTGTGTCTGTTAGGTTCATTTGGTCCAAGGAGTCATTAATAGACATTGTTGATTTTTTTTTTTTTTTTTTGCCTGAATGATCTATCCATTGATTTAAGTAGAGTGTTAAAGTGAACTACTATTATTGTATTACCATCAATTTCTCTATGTCCATTAGTTAATATTTGCTTTATGTAGTTCGGTGTTCCAGTGTTGGGTGTGGAAATATTTATTTATTTATTTATTTATTTATTTATTTATTTATTTATTTATTTATTTATTTATTTATTTTAAAGATTTTATTTATTTATTTGACAGAGAGAGACACAGCGAGAGAGGGAATACAAGCAGGGGGAGTGGGAGAGGGAGAAGCAAAAAGACTAGGGGCGCCTGGGTGGCTCAGTCGTTAAGTGTCTGCCTTTGGCTCAGGTCATGATCCCAGGGTCCTGGGATCGAGCCCCGCATCGGGCTCCCTGCTCCATGGGAAACCTGCTTCTCCCTCTCCCACTCCCCCTGCTTGTGTTCCCTCTCTTGCCGTGTCTCTCTCTGTCAAATAAATAAATAAAATCTTAAAAAATAAAGTACATTTTGTCTGATACAAGTATTGCTACCCAGCTTTTTTGTTTCCATTTGCATGAGGAATATTTTTCCATCCCTTGACTTTCAGTCTGTATGCGTCTTTAGGTCTGAGGTGAGTCTCTTGTAGGCTGTATATAGATGGGTCTTGTTTTTTCCTTCCATTCCACCACCCTATGTCTTTTGATTGGAGTATTTAGGTAATTTCATTTAAAGGTAGTTACGTACTTATTGCCATTTTTGTTACCTTTTTTGGGGTTGTTTTTGTAGTTCTTTGTTCCTTTCTTCCCTTCTCTTTCTTTGTGATTGATGGGTTCTATAGTGTTATGTTTGGCTTTCTTTTTATTTTTTGAGTATCTATCATAGAATTTGGTTTGTGGTCACCATGAGGCTCCTATATAGCATCATAAGTACATTGCAGTCTATATTAATTTGATGGTCATTTAAGCTCAAACACATCCTTAAAAAAAATGAACCAAAGAATCTTTTATTTTTCCCCTTCTGTTCTCTTCCATTTTCACTCCTTCCTTCACATTTTATGTGTATGTTGTCATATTTTATTTTTATTTATCATTTTTTATGTCTAATTATGGCCATTTCTTTTCCACTTAAAGTAGTCAATAAATTTAGATGAAAACAGAAAAGGAGACAAACCATAAGAGACTCTTAACTATAGGAAACAAACTGAGGGTTGCTGGAGGGGAGCTTGGTGGGAGGGATGGGGTAACTGGGTGATGGGCATTAAGGAGGGCACTTGATGGAATAAGAACTGGGCATTATATGCAACTGATGAATCACTAAATTCTACCTCTGCAACTAATACGCTATATGTTAATGAAACTGAATTTAAATAAAAAAATTTTTAAAGTCCCTTTAACATTTCTTGTAAAGCTAGTTTAGTGGGGTTTATCTTTTGTTTGTCTGGGAAACTCTCTCTCTCCTTTAAATCTGAATGATTACCTTGCCATGTAGAATATTCCTGGTTGTAGGTTTTTTCCTTTTAATACTTTGAATATATTCTACCACTGCCTTCTGGTCTGCAACGTTTCTGGTGAAAAAGCTGACAGCATTCTGGGGTTTCTCTTGTATGTAACTTATTTTCTCTTGCTGCTTTTAAAATTCTTTATCATTACTTTTTGTCACTTTAATTATGTGTCGTGATGCGGACCTCCTTGGGGTCATCTGGTTTGGAACTGGCTGTGCTTCTTGGATTTGGATGTCTCATTCCTTCCCTAAGTTAGGGAGGTTTTCAGTTATTTCTTCAAATAAACTGCTTTTGACAGCTTCCTCTCTTCTTGTGGGACACCTGTAATGCAAACATTTGTTTTATGTTGTCCACGAGATCTCTTAACCTATCCTCATTTAAAAATTTGTTTTCCTTTTTGTTTAACTAGTGTGCCTTCCATTGATTACCTTCCAGATGGCTGATACATTTTTCTGCAGCAGCTAATTTTTTTTTTTTTTAAAGATTTTATTTATTTATTTGAGACAGAGAGAATGAGAGAGAGAGAGCACATGAGAGGGGGGAGGGTCAGAGGCAGAAGCAGGCTCCCCGCCGAGCAGGGAGTCCGATGCGGGACTCGATCCCGGGACTCCAGGATCATGACCTGAGCCGAAGGCAGTCGCTTAACCAACTGAGCCGCCCAGGCGCCTGCAGCTAATCTATTATTGATTCCTTCTAGTGTTTTTTGTTATTGTATGCTTCGACCCTAATTAGTGCATTTTTGTATTTCCTCCCTGTTTTGAAGGTCTCAGTTCTTCCACTCTTGTCTCCAGCCCAGTATCTTTATAATCATTACTTTAAATTCTTTTATCACGCATATTGTTTATCTCCACTTCATTTAGTTCCTTTTCTGAGGTTTTTCTTTTTCACTTCTTACGGAAAGTAAAAATAAAAATAAAAATGAAAAATAATATAACTTGAGAAAAAAATGAAAAAAGAAGAAAAACAAGAAGAAAAATAAAAACAAGTTTAAACAAAAAACAACCGTGGCTTACTTTCTGTGCCCCAACACTACAGGGGCTGGTGTGGGCTTGTGGCCTGTAGGCTCGCTGAGCTCGCAAGCTCCCTGTCAGCCAGATCCTGTTCTGGTCTGGGGTTTTAAGGTGAAGGGGAGGAAAGTATCCCCACAGCTCTTCAGGGCTTTTGTTTATATTTTTTAAGATTTTACTTATTTGACAGAGAAAGAGCACAAGCAGGGGGAGCGGCAGGCAGAGGGAGAGGGAGAAGCAGGCTCCCTGCTAAGGATCGATGACCTGAGCTCAAGGCAGATGCTTAACAGACTGAGCCACCCAGGCGCCCCTCTTCAGGCCTTTTAAACTGTCGGGGTTTTTTTTGTGTGTCCCAGCGTGACTGGGACTGGTGTGGGCTTGTGACCCTGGGCTTGCTGAGGTCACAAAATCACTGTACCAGACCCGCCAGTTATGGCATCTGGACCCTGTTCCCATCTGGGCTTTTAAGGTAGAAGGGTAGAGTGTGTTTTATTAATGTCTCTTTAAGGTCTCACTGAGATCCTCTACTCTTCTCAAGTCCAGTGAGTATGTTTAAGACCATTACTTGGAATTTTTTCTTTTTTATTAGTTGGAATTATCAGGCATATTGCTTATCTCCATTCAGAATTTAGTTCTTCTGCTATGATTTGGTCTTCTTTCATTTGGGACATATTCTTCTGTCTCCTTATTTTGTATGTGCTTGTTTCTATGTATTAGGAAGGTCAGCTGGGTCTCCTGATCTTGAAAGTAGCGACCTTATGAAGAAGAGGGCCTGTGGTGCCCTGTAGCACAATGCCCCGCGGTCACCAGAAGCGGGCGCTCCAGCGGGGTCTGCTATGTGGGTTGAGTATGTCCTGTTGTGGCTGAGCCACGTCTGCCATTTGTGCGGCTGGCTGCAGTGGCCCACTTTGCATGCTATGGGGGCGCCTGGCAGGGTTGTCCCGTGCTGTCGAGCGGCCTGAGGCCACTGCAGGCTGGTGATTTGGCAGCGTCCACATTCATGCTCGCTCTCTACACCGAAGTCCGTGTGCTAGGGTTGCATGCACCGGACTGCAGTGTGTTCCCTCTGAGCTGCCCCCCCCCACCCCCAGGCTTTGGTTGGTGGGCGTGGCCAGTAGTCAGACCAGATGTCTGCTGGGGCTGCAGTCACACCTCACAGCAAGGCACTCCCCCTGTGCTGCTGGAACTTAAGCATGCTGGTTTGTGTGCTTATCTGCCACTCCCCCCAACACACACAGGGCAGGAGTCACTTTGGGTGACATCAGTCCCTGCCGGGGCTGCTGGTGGGGTGCGTCAGGGCAGCAGCCTATTTGGGAAGATGCCTGAGAAGTTGGGTGGCTTTTACGGGGCAGGTCCGCAAGGGAGCACAGGGACAGGGTTTGTGGTCCTAGCAAGACAGGTGGAGTGTTTGTGCTGGGTTGAAAGCATCCTGCCATCTAGGATGGGGTAAGGGCAGAGAAATGGTGCTTGCCAGCAGTTTTGTTCTTGGGGAAGTCTCCTAAAGATCCCTGCCCCGCCAGCACATGTTTTGAGTAGATAAATACCCATCACGTATACTCCAGGTGCTTTTCACACTCCTGCTTCTATGCTATGTCTTGGCCGTGTTATTTGTTAAAGGTGGCTCTTTGAGGGCGGGGACCCAGTTTCCTGTCACCTCTGGCTCTCCCAGAACTAAGCCTGCTAATTTAAAGCACACCGATTAAGACAAGTTAAGCTCCCCCTGATTTTCAAAGCCAAATGTCATTTATTTTTTATTTTTAGATTTTATTTATTTGAGAGAGAGAGAATGAGAGAGAGCATGAGAGGGAGGAGGGTCAGAGGGAGAAGCGGGCTCCCTGCTCCCTTGACTCCAGGATCATGACCTGAGCCGAAGGCAGTCGCTTAACCAACTGAGCCACCCAGGCGCCCCAAAGCCAAATGTCATAAGGACTTGTCTTTCCAGCATGGGTCCCTCAGGCCTGGGGTGCCCGGTGCAGGGTCGGATCCTCTCACTCTTCTGTGCTTGTGGTGTCCCTCCCATTTGTGGTTAGTCTCACCAGGGCTTTGGTTCCCAACTGTGTCTCTGCCCCTCCTACCCTTTTTTGATGTGGGCTCCCATGAGTAACTGGGGAAGATCTGTTCTGCCAATCTTCAGGTTGTTTTCACATACGCACTGTTAAATCTCGGAGTGTCCATGGGATGAGGTGAGCTCAGGACCCTCCTACTCTGCCATCTTCCTGACCTCCTTTGCATCTTGGACCTCTGTCTTAAGAGCACTTGTACCCAGGATGCTTGATTTCTCTTCCAATCTTACATACCTGTGATTCCAATGTCTTCCATCACTCAGATCATAGAGACCCCTGCCTGAAACTCTGCAGTAATGTCCCACTGAAATTAGAATAACAGTAACTCCCAAGCACGGTCAGCAATGAACACTATCTGGCTTTAGGAGAACAGGATCTGGCTGACAGGGAGCTTGCGAGCTCAGCGAGCCCACAGGCCACAAGCCCACACCAGCCCCTGTAGCGCGGGGCACAGAAAGGAAGCCACAGTTTTTGTTTTACAGTTTTTGTTTTTAATTTGTCTTTGCCCTGATCACTTAACCATCTTCCTCTTTGGTTGCTTTGCCCCAGACACACAGGTTTGGGGCTTTTTATCTTAAACATTAAAAGGCATATAATAGAACATAAACTGCTCTATTTTAAATGTACAATTGATAAATATTGACCTATATTACACTTGAGAAATGATCACCACAATCAAAATAAGGAACACATCCATCACAACTCAAGTTTTTGGTTTGTCTCAGTATTTATAGTAGATTCTCTGGTTGTTTCATCCTAACTAGGGATTCATTAATGTGGTTTCATATACATTTTTAAAACATGCACCTGTTGTATATGAATGCAAGTTTAGTACTTTCTCCTCCAGATCAAATCTTAAGGGTATTTTGAGTCTTAATCACCGTGTCTTTGGCACATTTGTACCCCCCCAAAAAAAAAAAATCACAGAAGAATTTTATAGAATTATAAAATCACAAAAGTTTAAAATAAGCATTTGGGATCCTTTTAAAGTGTTTAAGAATGTGGTCAAAATATATTCATGGATGCATGGTTATGGTCCTTGAGAAGTCTAGTGTTGAATTTAGTAAGTCAGCCAATTGAAGAGTATGTGCTAACTTATGCTTTATGTGTGGTATAGTTCAATTTCTCTTTAATAGCAATAGACAAAAATGATGACCTGGGGGTACCTGGGTGGCTCAGTTGGTTAAGCGTCAGCCTTGGGCTCAGGTCATGATCCCCGGGTCCTGGGATTAAGCCCCACATTGGGCTCCCTGCTCAGCAGGGAGCCTGCTTCTCCCTCTCCCTCAGCCTGCCGCTCCCCCTGCTTGTGCTGTCAAATAAATAAAATCTTTAAAAAAATGATGACCTGTAAAATTGTAAATTTCATGTTATGTGTTTATGAAAGGAAAGAGCTTTCCTCAACCTTCTCGGGGTCCCTGGCTGGGTCTGAAAATTAAACTGACAAAAACAGGTTAGCAGACGGAAAGCTTTTTTACAGATTTATTTGATGCAGTTATACATGACACAGGAGCCTTCTATAAGGAAATGAAGACCTGAAGAAACAAAGCTGTGTATTCTTTTTTTTTTAGAGTTGTGCATTTTTATGCTGGGTTTGATCAGTATGATAGGTCAAGGAGCATGAGATAATTGTAACAAACAGGGGTAATCCTAGCAAGGCCTGTTCAGATTCTTCTTGGCAGCCCTTCTTATTTAGAGATAAGGATGCTTCTCTCCTCCAGGTAGAGGGAGGGCACCTATTAAATCACATGGTCATTTTGAGACCTGTTTCAGGGAAGTAAGGCAAGGGATGTGGGGGAGGTCAGAGACCAACCTGTTTCTGCCGTTTTCTCAAACTTCTTCAGCTTCAAATATTCAATATGCCAGGGTTCCATATTTTGGGGTAACATATTTTAAACCCCATCAGTATACTGTGCTACAATAAAATAAGTACTACCCTGCATAGCAGAATAGAGATGGAAGCTACCTAATGCGTGGGATCTGATGTGATCGTTTGTAATCACTTTTGTTTAATTTAAATCAATTCTTGTGTGGCCTAGGCAAAAGTAAGCAAAAACAGCAGTTGGAATTTCAAGAGTGACAAGGCTCATTAAATGTTAGATAAAATAGCTTTAATTTCATCACATATCCTCTCCTTTCTCTTTTGCAAAACCTTTGCAATATTGTTTCCATTATACTTTCTATTTCTAGACCCCAAACACAACCTCTGAATATTGAGGTTTTTCCTAATAAGCTTACTATAATCTACCGTTCCTTCCTCATCACCTCTACTACATACGGAAGAAAAACACTGGCCTCACTAATGAAATTACTTGGTTGCAGGAAGGATCTGGTTAGAAGCAATGAACTTCAGAAAATCCCCACTGCCTTCCTTCAGCCCTCACTTCCTGATAACAGGAGTTTGTTGGAGAACTGTGGGATGGCCGTCTAGTTCTATGCTTTATGGTCTCTAAAATCAGTCTTCTTGATGGCAACAAAAACCAAACAGCAGTCATACACGTTCTCTGCTTCAAGTGAGCTCAGTTAGCTTCTTTGAATTTTCTACTTCACTTTTTTTTTTTTAAAGATTTTATTTATTTATTTGACAGAGAGAGAGAGACAGTGAGAGAGGGAACACAAGCAGGGGGAGTGGGAGAGGGAGAAGCAGGCTCCCCGCGGAGCAGGGAGCCCGATATGGGGCTCGATCCCAGGACCCCGGGATCATGACCTGAGCTGAGGGCAGACACTTAATGACTGAGCCACCCAGGCGCCCCTCTACTTCACTTTTTAAAAATGATACTCCTACTTCGTAGAGGCTTGGTGAAATATGAGGTTGCCTTTTCATACCATGCTAATGTCTCACATAAATCCCATTTGAGGAAATGCCAGCTTTATGAGTATCTTAATGTTATTTACATTTAGATTGTCGCTTGCTTGTTTCATATAAGCTGCGATTACGTAAGGTGCTACCCAAAGTTTCATTCTTTTGCATTGTAGAATCCATAAAACTTTGGTATAGTTATTTCTTTCCTGTTGGTGAGAGGGATGAAGGATTGAAGCACAAATCATAACTAGTTTTAAGCCTTCTGACAGGAAAGAAGATAAAGTACTTACATACTTACATACAGGAAGTTAAAGTACTATCTCTTCAAAATGGACTTTTCATGGAGATGAGATAATCACTTTCCTAGTCACTCCTTACATCACAGAGCATCATAGAAATTACTTCAGGGCTTCTAAAGAAATGGCTCAGCTCTTCCTGTTACTAGAATAGATTCTAAGAGCTTGAGCATAAAATGTTTGTGGGAAGCTGTCAGTTTCATTGGTGAAAAAATGGGTAGCTAATGTTCTTGTTTTAAGTAGTAGCACATTCAAAATTTCCTTTGATAACTCAGAATCCACTTAATTTGGGGTCGGCATTTTCACCAGATAATCACAGTGTGACCTACTTGTATGTATTTATCTACCAAAGCTTCCCATAAACATGTATTTTGGCAAAAGCAGTACAAAAAATAATCAAGACATTTTAGTACTCTCCTCACCAACATTTAGAATGTGTTGATCAGTGAAGGGCAAAACCGCAACCAGCAAAATAAGATGTGTCTGTTTCCTTTGGGGGTCTTAGGGATTGCAATTCAGGAGAGCCAGGGTCGACTGAAATCAAAAGCACGCTCTGGAGAGACCAAGGAGGTTAGGGTTTTTTTGGTTTTGTTTTTAAAGATTTTATTTATTTGAGAGAGAGCACAAGCAGGGGAGCAGCAGAGTGAGAAGGAGAAGCAGACTCTCCCGCTGAGCAGGTAGTCTGACGTGGGGCTCGATCCCAGGACTCTGGGATCATGACCTGAGCCAAAGGCAGACACCTAACCAACTGAGCCACCCACGTGCCTCGAGGTTAGGGTTTTTAAAGCAAAAAGTTTTGAAGCTATTCTGAACAAAATGTGACTGGTACTGGTATAGCTACAGTTAGACTAATCTGTCACATGACTGGTTGTTAGAACTAGTGCTCGGCAGAAAGTCCTTTTATGGACCATTCTACCAATGCTGTAGATGCTAAGGTCACCAACAATTCTGAGAACTTGAGACAGGAGACATAAGTCCTACTTCTTCAGTGTCCTCCTGGTTCCATTTTTAACCCTCTTGGCAATGCTCACTCCCAATTTATTCTCTCGATTATCATTTCTCTACAGAAGAAAGCATCAATGATCAACCTTGGCTTTGTAGTCCCATTGTGATGCCTAAGTGGCCAACAACCTGCTCCAGGTCCATCAGATCCCAGGGGTGGGGGTGGAGAGAGTCTCCTGGTTGGTAGATATTTGTCAAGCCTACTGTGTGACAGTCTTAAGGCTCTGCTGAGCAACAAGGAGGTTTAAGGAAGTGGATCTTAGGCAATGTCAACTGAAGTTTCACTTGTCAGACATTGTCCTTGAGTACGTCTGATGAATATTTTCAAATCTTTGAGCAACCATTATTTTGACATTTTGAATAGAACAACAGTGGGAAAAGCATAACATAATTTGAAGATAATCAGTAGGGTACAAATTAAAATAACAATAATACAATTTGTAGACCTATTCTAGTTAAATTCTGCAATGTGTTCTCATGTACCAACCCCCAGCCAGAAAAAGAAACCTCAAAAGAGATCGCAGTCACTGATAATTGACAGAAAAGCCTGCAGGGGATCACAGCTATTATGTTCATAATCAGAAGGATCTTCATCAGATAATCTATTATGAATAAGTCCCTTTTCTTCATGTGATGGGAGATCAGATGGGATCTGAGGATTGTGTGGGGGAAAATAAGGTGGCCTAAAAGGCCTTGGCCAGTAATTCTCCAGCTATCTAAACAAATGCCTAAAGAGTGCTGGCATATGCACAAAGATGTATACTGTGGGGGGTGCATGGAATGCCAAGGTCTCATTTTTGTAAAGGAGAAGGGGGAGAGCATCTAGCCAGGGATCAGAGAGCTTTAAACATCCAGTGGTTTGGTTAAAGGAACATATTTCTTGTAAAAGAGCACCACTGAGTTGCTGAAAGAGTGTCAGGTTTGGTACATAATGGTTTGCTAAACATTCAAGTAGGGAATATCCAAAAGACTTGGCATAATGGAGATGGACAGTTGAAAAAGTTTCTATTAGAACAGGTGGAAGATACACAATTTGTATAGAGGAAATCAAAGGAAGGGAAGGAGTGGGTTTCCATTTTTTTTGCTCATCAAAGTTCTGTTGACCCAGGAGGTGGTCTTTGATTTAGGGGGAGTGAGGGGCACCTGGGTGGCTCAGTTGGTTAAGCGTCTGCCTTCAGCTCAGGTCATGATGCCAGGGTCCTGGGATCGAGCCCCACATCGGGCTCCCTGCTCAGCAGGGAGTGTACTTCTCTCTCTCCCTCTCCCTCTGTGTGTGGGCTCTTTCTCTCAAATAAATAAATAAAATCTTAAAAAAAATTTAGGGGGAGTGAGTATAAAACATGGAGGGTTTTCTTAAGGCAAGAATATCTTGACATGAAAAGTGATAGAGGGAGGTGTTTTGCTGTAACTAATGGAAATATTTGGGACCATGGTGAAACTGTATATAGGTAACATTACGGGGTCATTATTATCAATAAAGGACCCAGTAGGAGCATGGTGACAATCCCAACAGAAAGGTTTTCAAAAGTAGCAAGGGATTGGGACATTTGAGTTATAGCATTGTTTCCCCACTCAAAAGTGGAAATGAAAGGGAAGAGAAATAAGCCTCACGAGAATTGGTGTGATGTATCTTGTGAACATCATACTGGCCAGACCCCACGTCTTGTGAGGGCAGTCTACACAGATGTCATCTGCTTCATTTTCCACGAAAGGGTTAGTTTGAGGTCTCTGGTCAGTTTGGTGGTCCAGTTAGATGTTGAAGCCTTTTGAAAATGAGGAACGTGAATCCCTGAGTAATGCCGTCTAATTCAGCAAGCACAATGACTGGCCAGCAATACCTGCTGTGGCCCGCTCTAGCCAGGCTGGAGGGAATCGTTATGGAGGTCTTTTCCAATAAACCATGTCTCCAGGTTGAAGGCCATGATGTTTGAGGTCTTTCATTTGCTAGGAGCGCACTGTGAAAAGACTGTTCTATCAATCTCTCATTTCTTCGAAGGGTCTATATCAATCCCTCCAAGTCAGCATCTTACCTTTAAGTAAAAGCTGGGTTCATATGCACCTTGATCTAATCTCATTGGTCTTCCAGTTATTATTTCAAAGGGTGAGAGTGTCTCCCACTGGGAGTGGATCTAAGATTCAGTAGTACCAAGGGAAGAGCTTCTGGCCATGGCAAGTGGGAAAAATCCCTAGGTTTTGCTAGTTGGGTTTTTATAACGCCACTGGTTCGTTCTAAAATATTAGAGGATTGAGGATGGAGAGGCATGACAGAAATGTTGCATAATTGCCTAAATGTGGCAAATGGCCTGTAATATCTATCCAGTGAAATGGGTCCCTCATTCGCTATGAAGTTACAAGGATGTTTTCCAGTGGGGAATAATCTTTTCTAATAGGATTTTTCCTATTGCTTAAGCTGCTGTCTGTGACAAGGGAAAGCTTCTACCCAGTGAGAAAACCTACAAACCATTACTAGAACATATTTCTCTCTTTGCAATGGTGGCAACTAGATGAAATCTAATTGCCACATCTCAAAGGGCCCAGAGGGCAAAGGCAAAAGTCCCTTTGAACTATGAAGGGGTTTCCGGGGTTATGTTTAGGGCAAATCTGACATTTTTCATAAATTTGAGGGGCTATTTTTAAAAATTATTTGAGAGAGAGCGTGAGCAGGGGGAGGGGGAGAGGAAGAGAGAATCTCCAGCAGACTCCCCTCTCCGCTGAGCATGGAGCTCAATGCACGGCTCGATCTCACGATCCTGAGATCATGATCCAAGCTGAAATCAAGAGTCTGAGGCTCAACCGACTGAGCCACCCAGGTGCCCCTTGAAGGGCTATTTTTAGAGATGGTTTCCAAAAATATCGTTTTCCCAAAGGACCATCTTGCCAATATTTCAATGATTAAGTTCATGAATATAATTAAGAATTTGTTCTTGGAGGCAATCAGGGAGGACTGGTCTGCTGTTTGACCCATACCAAAGATTTCATTCAGGCTGAAATCAACAGCCTTGATCAGACCATTTTTGATCCTTTCCTGAGGCAATTTCTTGGGCCTCTCTAAGTGTTTCTTTAAGCTTTTTGGTAAAGTCAGTAGGTAAAAGTGGATTATAATTTCCAAAGGCAGCCTGTTGGGTGGCTACATTCCCCTTTGCTTCCTCCACGTTTGCCACTGAATGATCAGGAATATTGATAATGACTAAAGCCTTAGGGTTTTGTATAGAATCCAAGCCAAGAGTTCCAAGATATAACTATTTTTAATCTCTTGTCGCAAAGGTTAAAAATCCTCTTTGTTTCCAGGGCATATCAAAATCACGTATAATACCAAAAGCACAGTGGCTGTCAATATAAATGTTAATGATTTGTCCTTCTGCCAATGTCAGAGGGTCAGCAGGGGGTGGGGGTGGAGTGGGGCTCAGGTTAAGGTGAATAATTCAGCCTGTTGAGCTGAGGTGGCTGCAGAGATAGGTACTGCTTCAATATTTCCTGTTAGGGAGACAACTGCATTACTAGCTTGCTAGTTTCCGGTTTTATCTTTAAGGTAAGAACCATCAGTAAGCCAGACCTAAGTCTGCACGTTCAAGCGGTAGCTCCGGTAAATCCTGTCTTGGCACTAGGAGTCTGTCTGTTAGAAGATGCAGTCACCAGAAGGTAAAGGCAGCAGAATAGTAGGATTTTTTTTTTAAATACCTTTTTTTTAAACAAAAATTTATTTCAGAGAGAGCAAGTGAGCATGAGTGGGGAGGCAGAGGGAGAGAGAATCTCAAGCAGATTTCCCGCTGAGCATGGAGCCCAACGCAGGGCTCAATCCCACGACTGTAAGCTCATGACCCGAGATCAAGAGTCGGATGCTTAGCCGACTACGCCATCCAGGTGCCCCAGGATAGTAGGATTTGAGGAATGACAGCACGCAGCAATAATATTTGGGGGTGATAGCAGAAGAATTTTGTGAGAGGTTAATCTACTGGAGGCTGAGTGCTGAAGGAGAGAGAACATACATAGTCAGTATGAACCCATGATCATTTCTTCTGCGTTCTCCAGTAATTCACACCTGCAGCTGTAAGCGCTCATGCGGGGTGGCAGTCCCTTGGCTGTGGCAATAGGAGCCCATAGGCCTGTACTGGTCCCCATCTCACTGGGTTAGAACCCCACGGGCATTCCCTTCTCTTTCAGGGGTGAAGAGAAAGAATGGTAGGTCATAGTTTGGGTGTCCCAGGGCTGGAGGATTCAAGAGGCCATGCTTTATTTTTATGAAGGCTTCTTGACTTTCTTGGTCCCAAGTAAGGGGGGGGTGGTCAGGTTTGTCAGAGTTGAAAAGAGAGAAAAGCAGTCGGGCCAAGACTAGAAATTGAGCTATCCAATTTCTACAGGATCTAGCTAAGCCCCCAAATCTGCGTAGCTGGTGTCTGGAGGTAGGCAAGACAACAGTCCCTGGACTCTATTTGGATCAAGGAGTAATCCCTGATTTGAACTATGGTGTCCCAAGTATTTAACCTGGGGCAAATAAAATCGCAGTTTTTCCCTAGACACCTTACATCCCTTTTTAGCCAGGGCCTTTAGAAGGTGAAGGCTATCTTCAGTACAAGCCTCTTGAGAAGGAGAACAAAGAAACAGGTCATCCACATACTGTAACAGGGAAGAGCCTTCAGAGAATTCTATGTCTAAAATGTCTGCTTTCGGGGCACCTGGGTGGCTCAGTTGGTGGGGTGTCTGCCTTTGGCTCAGGTCATGATCCCGGGGTCCTTGGATTGAGCCCCATGTCGGGCTCCCTGCTTGGCTTCTTTCTCTCCCTCTGAAGCTCCCCTGCTTGTGCACGTACTCTGTCAAATAAATAGAAATCTTAAAAAAAAAAAAAAAAAAAAAAAAGTCTGCTTTCAGCATTTAGAAAAATAAGTGGGGCTTTCAGTGTAGCCCTGTGGCATAAAAGTTTATGCATACTGCCCTTCCCAGATGAAGGCAAATAACAATGGGCTTTCAGGGTCAACAGGTATGCTAAAGGCACTGCAAGGGTCTACAGTGGTAAAGGTTTTGCTGTTAGGAGGAATGGCTATGAGCAAGGTGTGAGGACTGGGTATTACAGAGGGCTGAGGAGTAACAATATTATTGATTGCCCTGGGGTCCTGTACAAACTTCAATCCTCTTCCGTGTGGTTTACAGACAAGGAGGATGAGGGTGTTACAGGTTTCTGTAAACAGTCCTCAAATGGTAGGTTTAATTCCTTGGATGGCCTTAGTACGTACTTTTATCAATTTACATTTTGATGGGCAGTGCAATGGACGTACCTGATACTGGTTGTGTCTCAGGGACAGAGCTAGGAGAGGTTCTGGGGAGGGGTTTTAGAGAAAGGACAGGGATTTAAGGTTTTGGGATTTTCCTGAAGATTTGGATTTCAGGGTTCCGTATTTAAAAATATTTCAGCCTTTTGTGAAAAGGAGATGTGTGCCTGATGGGCTTCAAGATAATCTCGACCTAGTGAGTGAATGGGAGCCAAAGGAGTCAGGAGAAATGGATGTTTCTGAATAGGTCCCAGCTGGAATGGGATGGGAAAAGATTTAAAACAGTCATAGAGTGATTAGAAACCCCAAACAATTGTACAGTTTGAGGAAGGGGACAGAAGACACTGGTTGGGTCTAAAACTGGTAAGTAAAGCCCTAATAGAAAAAGGCGAAAGATTTATGCGATCTGAAGAGAAACCAGAGTATTAGTAAAGCCCTAATAGAGAGAGGGGATTTTCCCTCTCCTCTAAACCAATACTTTGGGAGAAACTGATCTAACTGATCTAACTATGGGGGGTACAGGGATAAAGTTGCCTCCATAAGTCCTCAGAGCAGCTCTACTGTTGAGATTGGTGAAAGGATCCTTTCCCTGGGGTACTTGAAATGGAGACAGGGAAGGTTGACTAACCTTGCCTTGGGTCAATCTTTTCAGTTTTAGGCAATCTGTTTTTAAATGTTCCAGCTTTTTATAGTAATGACAGGTACCTTTTGGAATAGTGCCACAACCCTGAATGGGCGTTTACTTTGGTTAGTTCTTAACTGTTGGAACTAAAGGTTCATAATCTAGGTGGCTTTCTTTTTATTAGTCTCTGAATAAGGTCAAGCTAGTGGACTGGCAGATTAACAAGATCAGGAGTTTGCATAGTCCGCCAATTTAAATAAACTCTCTTTATGAGGAACGACAGTTCTTCAACTAAGCCATCAACAAAGATGGAATTAAAAATGGTATAAGTGGTTTGATCGATAGCAGAAAGGCCAGAGTTTTTGGGAAAGATCGTCTCTAGTTGGTTAAAATGATTGAGAACAGATTCTTCAGGTTTTTGAATACACTGTTGAATTTTTTTCCCCTATCTGTGGATTTTGGGAAAGCCTTAGGAATAGTTTCAGAGTCTCTTTCTCACTTAAAGGGCTTCTGTTCTGTCAGTGGCTCTCCATTTGGAGAAATCATCTAGTGTTACCTCAACTAGATGCATGCAGTTCCTAGCCTGTCCTCCATCAACTAGGATTATGATTAGTTGATTTAAATCAGAAAAAAAAAAAAAAAAAGTTCATATGTTTGGATCACAATGGCAAATTCCTCAGCAAATTTATAAAGATCTTCAGTGGCTTTGGGGAATTCTTCAGCTGTGGTCCGTAATTCAGCTTTTGACCAGGAGGGAAGGAAGTCTAGGCAACTCCTGCTTCCCCAGGCTTAACCTTAGATGGGGCAGCAATAAGATGGGGGTAAAGGGGAGCTTTAGGTCCCATAGGATCTGGAGAGGGGTGAGGGTCTCCAGCGTATAAGGGATGTTGAGCTGAGGATAGATATAGAGTAAAAGGAGATGGAGTGGTGGGTGAGTGTGAAGGAAGGGGAAGTTTGTCAGGATTTGGCCTGTTTTTCTAATTTTGGAAGCCTCTTGGAAAGATCTGAATTGGAAGCTAACTGCCTGAAGGGAAGCAAACTTCTCAGTTTTTCTTTTTAAGGCCTCTAGATACCAATTAAAAGAAGCTTTCCACTGGCTTTGTTTGGCTTTATAGCCTTTTTCCAATTGTGCATGCAAGTGAACTAATTTTTGCCCCATCATAGCCAGTGGAGTTTTAAATCATCCCAGGTAATAGGAGTCCAACAGGGCAAAAATTTACAGCAGGAAGGACCATATTCTTTAAACATAAAACCTGCAGGAGTCCCAGAAGAGGGTTGGTCATATAAGCCCTTCTTAGAAGCAGGATTTCCCATGAGTTAGTACTCAGAAGACTACTAAACAGGAATCTTCCACTAGGAAACGTGAAGACAGAATCCTCTCCAATATGAGTGAAGATGGAAGCCAGCAAGACAGAACACCCAACTAAAGGCCTACACCTCGAGGTTCAGGACCAAGAGGACTTAACCACCATGACCCAAAGCCACTGAGGAGAGGCACGAAATAGACTCTTGTAGGTACCTCACTCAAATCCATGGCGGTGCTGGAGATGGCGACTGGTCACTTTGGACGTCACTCCTGACACCATGTAATATTGAAAGGCAGAACTGCAATCTGCAAAATAAAATTTGTACGTTTATTGGGGGTCTTGGGATTTGCAATCTGGGAGACAGAGTCAACTGAAATCAAAAGTGTGCTCTGGGGCGCCTGGGTGGCTCAGTTGGTTAAGCAACTGCCTTCGGCTCAGGTCATGATCCTGGAGTCCCGGGATCGAGTCCCGCATCAGGCTCCCTGCTCGGCGGGGAGTCTGCTTCTCCCTCTGACCTTCCTCCCTCTCATGCTCTCTGTCTCTCATTCTCTCTCTCTCAAATAAATAAATAAAATCTTGGGGGGGGGAAAAAAAAGTGTGCTCTGGAGAGACAAAGCTGAGGGTTTTTAAGGAGGAAAGAGGGCATTTACATAAGTTGTTTTGAATGAAATGTGACTGGTTGTTAAGAGTAGTGCTAGGTGTAAAGTCCATTTATGTTCAATTCTTTTTTAAAGATTTTTATTTATTTTAGAGAGAGCATATGCCTGCATGTGAGCAAGGGGAGGGAGGGTCAGAGCGAGAGAGAGAATCTTAAGCAGGCTCCACGCCCCCAATGCAGGGTTTGATCTCATGACCCTGAGACCATGACCTGAGCTGAAATCAAGAGCCAGACACTTAACTGACGGAGCCACCCAGGCACCCCCATTTATGTTCAATTCGAACATGCAGCAGATGCCTTGGCTTTTAGCTGAAGTCAGCACCAATTCTGAGAGTTTGAGACAGGAAACATAGGTCCCACTTTTTCAGTGTCCTCCTGGCTCCATTTTAAATTACCCTCTTAGCAATGTTTGCTCCATTTTATTCTGTTATCAAATGGAAGAACTTTCTTCCAGTGACTATCTGGATTCCTTCTCTTATTCTGAGTCCTTTTAAGAGGCAATATAAAGTCAGATCTGTATCTCTGAAACAAATAATGCAATATATGTTAAGAAAAAAAAAAAAGAAGAAGAAGAAGGTAGCAGGAGGGGAAGAATGAAGCGGGGGAAATCGGAGGGGTAGACGAACCATGAGAGACGATGGACTCTGAAAAACAAACTGAGGGTTCTAGAGGGGAGGGGGTTGGGAGGATGGGTTAGCCTGGTGGTGGGTATTGAGGGCACATTCTGCATGGAGCACTGGGTGTTATGCACAAACAATGAATCATGGAACACTACATCTAAAACTAATGATGTAATGTATGGGGATTAACATAAGAATAAAAAAAAAGAGGCAATATAAAGTAGTAATAAAATGATAATGAATTCGTTGTAAGATCTGAGCTCAACTTTGCCACCAATTGGTTGTGGTTTTAAGTCATTTATATTTCTTGGATCGTAGCTTCATCACTAAGAAGAGAGGATAAGATTAGTGGACTTCCAAGAAGACCTCTTTCCGCTCACATAGGACTGGTGTGGTTAATTTTTAAATTACAAGTAGGTTATGCGCCTCTCCGCAAATGTAGCTATAAACCTTTTACAGAAGGAAATAGTGGACGGTGTCCTTGTTTGGGCACTATGCTCAAAAAGCACATGAGAAGTTAATTTTAGAGGAGGGGAAATGGGAATATGGATTCAGAGAAATCTTTTTTTTTTTTTAATTTATTCATTTGTCAGAGAGAAAGAGAGCACAGGCAGAGGGAGAAGCAGGCTCCCTGCTGAGCAAGAAGCCCGATGCAGGACTCAATCCCAGGACCCTGGGATCACGACCCAAGCTGAAGGCAGACACCTAAGCAACTGAGCCACCCAGGCGATCCGGATTCAGAGGAATCTTAACATGGATAGCAGTGAAGCTGCTGACCAAGGTCACATCTTCTCAGTGAACCCAGAAACAAGGTCACTGACTGACCATGAAGACTTTGAGGAGTGTTTGAAATTTAAATATACTAGAGAAGATTTGGATAAGCCACAGTGGGATATTTTCCAGGGACTCAGATATGAATGGATGAAATAATTATTAAGTAATATTTCAGGTTTGATCCCAGTCATTACTATTATTATCCATATTGCTCACCCAATCTTTCTTTAGGGTTGGATCTAAATGACTATAATTTCTAAAGGCCAAATCTATGCTGGGAATGAATATTTCCTAACAGTTAAAATTTTTATTCCACAGACTCTCAGACAATTCTACTAGAAAGATGTATCTTTTTTAGAAACAGAAATCACATCATTGGGATGTGTGTGACCTTCCAAAATGACCCAGGGTGACATTTGCAACAAAGAGGGAAAAAAAAGATGGAAGTATTATCTATCTTGATAGAGCCAGACTTAGGCTGTGTTCACTCAAATTTTCAGGCTTATTTGAACCTATTTAGAAGCCTGATGAGGTAGGGCTGGGACAGGATGCACCAGATCATTGTCCCTGGTGGAGGAAAATCTCAACAAGACAAAAACAGAACTTTATTAACATGTGCATAGCTTAAGTACACATTGGGAGTACCCAGCGATGAGTAACCCAAAGGGGTGGTTTGAATTTGGGCTTATAAAAACCACCTTAGGCTAAACAAGGAAAAGGAAGTTTGGGTTTCTGGTGAGGGGTGAAGGAGTGGAGGCAAGGTATGGGAGGGTAACCAGGAAATGTATGGTAAACAAGGGTTTGTTAATGCATATTTAAGTCATGCCTTCTGCATTCATAAAAGCTGATAAAAGACATTAAGTTCGGCATGCATGTGGAGAAAAGAGACCTCTTATACACTGTTGGTGAGAATATAAAATTGGTATAGCCACTATGGAAAACAGTATGGAGGCTCCTCAAAAAATTAAAAATAAAACTACCATATGATTCAGCACTCCTACTGGGTATTTATCCGAAGGAAATAAAATCACTATCTTGAAGAGATACCTGCACCTGCATCTTCACTGATGCATCATTATTCACAATAGCCAAAGCATGGAAATAACCTAGGTGTCTAATGGTAAAGGAATAAAGAAAATGTGATATATACATATATTACACACACCATGGAATATTATTCAGTCCTAGAAAAGAAAATGTGACCACTTACAACAACATGGATGAAATTTGAGGGCATTGTGCTAAGTGAAAGAAGTCAGAGAAAGGCAAATACTGTATGACCTTACTTATATGTGGAATCTAAAAAAGAAACTAATTCAAAGAAACAGAGTAGACTGGTGATTACCAGAAGCAGGGGTGGGGGAAATGAGTAAAGGTGGTCCAAGGGTGCAAACTTCGAATTATAAAATGAATAAGGGACACCTGGGTGGCTACCCCAGTCTTGTAAGCGTCTGTCTTCAGCTCAGGTCATGATCCCAGGGTCCTGGGATCGAGTCCCCCAACAGGCTTCCTGCTCCGTGGGGAGCCTGCTTCTCCCTCTGCCTGCCGCTCCCCCTGCTTGTGCTCTCTCTAAGAAATAAAATCTTTTTAAAATAATAATAAAATTATTTATTCTGGGGATCTGGTGTACAGCATGGTGACTATAGTTAACGGCGAAGTTGCCAAGAGATCTTAAAAGTTCTCACCACACACAAAGGTAACTACATAGTGGTGATGCATGTTATCTAAACCTTATTGTGGTAATCATTTCATGATATGTATGTTTATCTTTGATATATGTATATCAAATCACATGGTACACCTTAAACTTACACCATGTTATATGTCAATTATATCTCAATAAAGCTAGGGAAAGAATTAAATAGTAATGAGAGAGACTTTTTACCAATGGAAATTTCCTTTACAAAAGAAAGCTTGTGGGCGCCTGGGTGGCTCAGTTGGTTAAGCGACTGCCTTCGGCTCAGGTCATGATCCTGGAGTCCCGGGATCGAGTCCCGCATCGGGCTCCCTGCTCAGCGGGGGGTCTGCTTCCCCCTCTGCCCTCTTCCCTCTCGTGCTCTCTGTCTCTCATTCTCTCTCTCTTAAATAAATAAATAAAATCTTAAAAAAAAAAAAAAAGAAAGCTTGTGCTGTTCTTGGAACCTTTCCTATGTTGGCTGGTTCTCAGTGGCCTTTAGCTTAAAACAGTCCCTGTTTCAAAGAGACATACTTTGGGGTGGTATATTCTGGAACCCATCACCCCTGTCAGATGCTCTCTCTGGTCTAGTACTATATTTTAACCTCCCACTTTTATTCTCATAACATTTCATGGAACTGGTTTGCTTCAGCCATCTCAGAAGACCTAACTATTTTACACTCAGAAGCATCTCTTTTTGGATGCTAGAGAATGAAGGTTGAAGTAGAAAGATTCTAATTTGCATTAATGTCCATTCATTTGAGCATTCTATCAGTACAGTCTCTTCAAGGCTATACAGTTAAGAAACTGAACTGCTTGATAGCTTTTTTTAAAAATTAATAGACTATTTTCTGAGTAGTTTTAGGTTTATAAAGAAATGACTGGAAAGTACAGAGTTCACATATCCCTCACCTACTCCCTCCTTCTAGTTTCTTCTATTACTATCAGTTTGCATTACTGTGGTACATTTGTTACAAGGGGTAATGAAGTCCACAGTCATTTGTGTTGTATTTCTGTGGGTTTTCACAATACATAAGGGTATGTATCCACCATTACATTATCATACAGCAGAGTTCTACTGCCCTAAAAAAACCTCCCTGTGTTCCACCTATTCATCTCATCCCTCCTGTGGAATCCCTGTTAACTACTGATCTTTTTTTTTTTTTTTAAGATTTTATTTATTTGACAGTGAGAGAGGAAACACAAGCAGAGGGAGTGGGAGAGGGAGAAGCAGGCTTCCCGCCAAACAGGGAGCCCGATGCAGGGCTCAATCCCAGGACCCCACCCAGGTGCCACCCTCCCCCATCCCCCGGTGTCTTTTTGTAGCTTGACTGTTTATTTCTTTTATTCCATTTACATTTACCATTCATTTATCCATTCACCTACTGAAGGACATCTTGGTTGCTTCCATGTTTTGGCAATTACGAATAAAGCTGCTATAAACATTCACGTACAGGCTTCTGTGCGGACATGTTTTCAACTCACTCAGGTAAATAAATACCAGTAAGTGCAACTGCAGGATCTTATGGTAAGAGGATGTTTACTTTTGGGCACCTGGGTGGCTCAGTTGGTTAAACGTCTGCCTTCGGCTCAGTCATGATCTCAGGGTCCTGGGATAGAGCCTCACGTCAGGCTCCCTGCTCAGAGGGGAGTCTGCTTCTCCCTCTGCCCCTCGCCCCACCTGTACCCTCTCTAAAAAAATCTTTTTAAGAGTATGTTTACTTTTGTATGAAAACTGTCTTCTAAAGTGGCATTTAGCATTGCCACCAGGCATGAATGAGAATTCCTGCTGAGCCATTGGCTTATTATGAGGATTCGCTTTCTAATTAAGTCTTAGAAGTTAAGTACAATCAATTTTCAACAGAAAAATAAATGTGGTCACGGTATATGAAGAAAAACTACTCTGTCCTCTCATTTTTTTCATTTTTATTTTCCAGAAGTGAGAAATGGTTTTTTACCTTAAGTCAGGGGTGTATTTCATCTTGCTACCACGACGGCCACCAGCCCTGCCTCCACAGAGAACTGTCATGAAAATAATCAGGAACTCTGAACTTCTGAGTGTCTGAGACTTCAGCAAGCAAATAATCCTCCATTTAACATGTATTATTATTTAAGGCCTTCCTGAAACTGTACATTCATAGTGGTGATAAATGCACAGAAGTGAATTCAGAACCTGACCACAAGTTCAAGATGAGCTTCAAGGAATAAAAATTCAAAGACCTTGGAACAGAATTCCAGCAACATCAGACCAAGGTAATGAAGCTACATAGACTTTTTGTCCTGTCACACTGAGTTCAATGGTAGAGAATAATCTAGGGGCGCCGGGGTGGCTCAGTTGGTTAAGCATCTATCTGACTCTTGGTTTTAGCTCAGGTCATGATCTCAGGGTCCTGGGATCCAGGCCAGTAGGGCTCTGCACTTAGCAGGGAGTCTGCTTGAGGTTCTTTCTCTCCCTCAGTGTCATCTTCTCCCTCCCTCCAGCTCGTGCACACTCTGTCTCAAATAAATAAAAGAAAATGATCTTGTCAGATGGAAGGAAAATGTGACCACAACCAGACTTGCAATTACGCATTTTAGTTTCAATAACTCTACAAATAAGATTTTTCAAAACAACGTATCTTTTTCAGGTGGGGAAAAAGCTCATTAAATTGGCCTGGATATTGCTGAGAGGAAATTTTCATGATGATTTGAAAAATTGGGTCCATGGTTAATTCCTTGCAAAAAGAAAATCCTCAATAATTTTAATAATTCCAGAAGCTTTTTACAACTCTTTAAACCTCAACTACCATCATGTCAAAAAAGGAAATGTAGGTGGATATATAAAGTTATCTATGCCAAAATATCCCATTACACTTAAAATCTTTATTAGGAGGTCTAAGCTTTAGAACTGATTAAATCCAAGACATTGCATCAGTCACTTAAATTCCTAGTTTGGTAACTCTTTTTAAGTAGTGAGATCAAACTAGTTTTCCTAACTACATTATGGACTCCTAATGACGATCAAAAGTGAGGAAAAATTTTTGATAAGCATGGTTCCTATGCAAATGGATATTACTTATTTTTAGTTATTGGTATTAGAAAACAGCTCAGTCCCCACTGCTGTAAGACGGACTCTTGGCGCTCTGCTCCCTTAGGGATCAACCCATGACCTTGTATTATCCATATGTGAACCAACTAGTCTAACAGTCCCAGCCGGATAGAGGAATTCCCTTTTGCATAGGTTTATCATGAAATCTAGGTTTTCATTATTTTGCAGTACTATTTCACAAGGCTTTTGATGAGGAGGCCAGCTCTCCTAGTATCAGAGTGTTAGCGGAAGTAGTCACTGTGTAGTGTTTAAAGTGCTCATCGAATATCTATACAAGTCCTTTGCATGTACTGTCACTGAATGCTGATAAATTGATATGCAGTATATAATCTGTGAAGTCACAAGTGTCTATTGCTGTGCACTCTGGGCTGCATATTCTATTAAAAGTATTTAAACATTGAATTATTTATATTATAGGAACATGGACTTGGAGGTTGCTCATAAATTCCAGGACCTCCCTGCCACCAGCTCTCCCAGCACCACCTCTACCCCTAGGAATTGCTCCTCCTCCTCCAACTCCTTTACCTCTACTAACTGGTATATTATTTTTTTTTTAAGATTTTATTTATTTATTTGACAGAGAGATCGCGAGAGCAGGAACACAAGCAGGGAGAGCGGGAGAGGGAGAAGCAGGCTTCCCCGCGGAGCAGGGAGCCCGAAGCGGGGCTCGATCCCAGGACCCTGGGATCATGACCTGAGCTGAGGGCAGACGCTTAACAACTGAGCCCACCCAGGAGCCCCTACTAACTGGCATATTATATCCACTATTACCTTTGTTCAGGGATGTCCTGCTCCATATTCATACTGTCTGCTCTAAATTACGAAACAAAGCAGAAATAAATATATAAACCTGAACTCCATGTATTGATTCTTGAATAGCAGCACTAGATTCTCCAGACTGGAGTCTAATAATCAAAGGCAAAAACCCTGACTAGAGGTTTTTCCACAAAGTCAAATGATCAAAGGGCATCTTCTAGGCACTGGTTGTCATTAATGTGCAAGTAACTGCATAGCTGTGTACAAGTATGGTATGATGTTAAGAGAATATGATTGCTGACTCTTTCCCTTTGTGAACTCACCATCTTGTGTTTCTTTTTCAGTACAGTATCTAAATAATTGGAAATGCAATAGGGAACATGAAATTCGTGTAGAAGGTAAAAAGGAATTAAAGTGGTGTAAGGATAATTGTATTAGTTTCTTAGGGCTGCCACAACAAATTACCACAAACTGAGTGGTTTGTAACAACAAAAATTTCTCTCTCACAGTTCTGGGGGGCAGAAGAATTGAGGTGTTGGTAGGGCCACATTCCCTAGAAGCTACAGGAGACAATTTCTTCCTTGCCTTTTCCACCTTCCAGAACTTTTGGCATCCCTTGGTTCATGGCCACATATCTCTGTTCTATCTTCACATTGCCTTCTCTTTCTAGTGTCTGTGTGTAAGCTTCCATCGACCAGAAGTAGATACATGTGGTTGCATTTATGGCCAACACTACCATGTTTGCATGTTGACCTTATATTCTGCACCTTTGAAAAATTCATTATCAGGATTTGACATGGTGACCTACAGTATTATCAAGTGTACATTTGAGTGACAAAACAAACCAATTAAAAGTCATGGGTCAGGGGCGCCTGGGTGGCTCAGTTGTTGGGCGTCTGCCTTCGGCTCAGGTCATGATCCCAGGTCCTGGGATCAAGCCCCGCATCGGGCTCCCTGCTCAATGGGTAGTCTGCTTCTCCCTCTCCCACTCCCCAGGCTTGTGTTCCCTCTCTCGCTGTGTCTCTCTCTGTTAAATAAATAAATAAAATCTTTTTTTTAAAAAAGGGTATTTTGTCAAGGGGTTATTCTGCATCAATTGAGATGATCACGTGGGTTTTCACCTTCGTTCTATTTATGTGTATATTACATGGATTAATTTCCTCATGTTCATCCACCCTTGCATTCTCGCAGTAAAACTCATTTGATCTTGGTATATAATCTTTCTTTAAATATGCTTGGATTATGTTTGCTAGTATTTTGCTGAGGATTTTTATGTGTATAGTCAGACAAGATATTGGCCTGTAGTTTTCTTGTGTTATTTTTGCCTGGCTTTGGTACCAGGGTAATGCTGGTCTCAAAGAATGACATAGGATGCTATGACAGTTAATCTCATGTGTGAACATGGCTAAGCCATGGCACCTAGATGTTTGGTCCAACACCAATCTAAATGGTGACGTGAAGGTATTTTTAGATGAGATTAACATTTCAATCATTAAATCAGATTACTATCTACAAGACAGGTGAGCTTTATCCAATTAGTTGAAGGCCATAGGAGAAAAACAATAGAAGTCCCACAAAGAAGAGGGAATTCTACCTCCACTCTGCCATTAACACTCCATCTCATGGATCTCAAGCATGCCAGCCTGCCGTGCAGATTTTGTACTTCTCAGCCTCAACTATCACACAAACCAATTTCATAAAATAAATCTCTCCATTTCTCTATATGGCTCAATTTCTCTGGGGAGCCCTAATACAGATGTGTTCCCAATTTATTAGAAGATTTGAGGATTAGTGCCAATTACTCTTTAAGTGGTGAAATTTCCCAGTGATGACATCTTGTCCTGGAATTGTATGTGATAGGAGATTTTTAACTACTTAATCAAAATATGTAACTGCTAAAGGTCTGTTAAGATCATCTATACATTCTTGAGTCAGCTTTGGGTACCTTGTGTCTTTCTACTAATTTTACCTTATTATTTAATTGTTGAGTACAGTTGTTCATAATACAATCCAGTCACTCATCTGATTTCTCTGACATAGGCCATAATGTCCCCTTACCTTACATTTTTAACTTCAGTTATTTCTATTTTCTCCATTCAGTCTAGCTAAAGATCTATCAATTTAATCTTTTCAAAGAACTGACTTTTAGTTTTCTTCTCCTATTCTGTATTTCCTTTATCCTTGCCTTAATTATTTCCTTCTCTCTGCTTTTGCTTTGTGTTAGCTTGCTGATCTTCTGATTTCTAAGATTAAAAATCAACAGTTAGGTTGTTGATTTAAAGTCTCCTCTTTTTTTAAAATACATGTTCATACAATTATAATTCCCTCTGAGTACTGCTTTAACTGCAGTATATACTGTACAATTCACTTCTTTAAAGTGAACAATTCAGTGGTTTTTAGCATATTCAGAGTAGTATACACATCGGCGAAAATCAATTCAGAAAGTACCCCAGCCCCAGACTCATTACCAGGCTTTCCCATTTCCCACCAACCCAATTTTATCACAAATGACATGGACATTTCAAGCCCTAAACACTGGCTCACAATGATGAAGGCCATTTTCCTTTGGAACTGCCTTGCAAGCTCCATCTCAGCCGAAGGCTTTTAAAGCTTATTAAGTAAGCAAGGGAGAGAAACAAAACAAGACCTGCACCCCTACCCCCTACCAATGGTGTACCCTGACCCAAAGAATTCAGAGTCCTATATCCTTAGGATCCTTCTCTATAAATGGATCCTCAACTGACCAGCAGGTCATGTGACATGCAGGTAAATGGGCACCAACTTTCTCCTCTCTGGCCCCAAACAGACCCACTACATTGACTTTCTGGTGATGAAGGCATTTACTCCAGGATGTGGCTGACTTACAGTTTGACCAACTGATTGATTTCCTCTGGGTGGACAATGACACTGGAAAACGTATCCGGTCATGTGCTCTTGAACTCTGGTAAACAGAAACCTGTCCGCAGCCTCAGAGCCACTCCTGTCATAGAAGAGGCTGAAAAGAGAAATCTAAAGTCCAAAGAGAAGGGACACATGAAATAACCTATGTTCCTGCCCCCAGGCAGAGACACAGGCACCCTACCCGGGGTAGCTGTAAGAAAAGGACAGGTTCAAGCGGAACAGGACGTTTACTCTGGCAAGATGTGCCAAGGCCACCTAGATGCTGGGACAGCAGCCAAAGACAAAAGAATGTATATTATTCTGTGAGCATTGTGGAGGCAAAAACAGGTGAAATGTAGATGGCCCTCTGTGTCTGATTGTTGTCAATGGCATTCAATGCTAAAACATACACAATGAAAAACAACAAGAGGTTCCCAATGCAGGAAGGGGATTAGAAGACAGATGGACAAATTGGGAACGGTCCCCAAGCAATGGTTAAGAGCTTTTGCTTTGGGAGAAATTTCTACCCACAGTAGCATCTCCAAGGCATTACGGAAAAGTACAGGAGTTTGGAAATACATATTTCCATATACACACGATTTATATATGTACGAATAAACGAATGACTGGGGGTTTGAGGGTAGAGTACAGACATTCTCTCAAGAACTGCTTAGAAAAGGCTGCTGAGCAAATGATCCTCATCAAGGTCATAACTGTGTAGACGGAGCCACGGGGCCACTGTCCCATGCACCTCACCGCCCCCTACCTGTCCACAACCATCCTGGGGGCACCCAACGGCAAAGTGACTGCCTGAGGCTCCTGGAGGTGAGCCTGGGCAATCCACCTCCTCTCTTCTAACCAGACCTGGACCTTATCAGTTCCTCTTGCTGCCATAATTGCCTATTCCCTCTAGGGCTGGCTCCTGAGCCCTAAAGCTAGATGTAGTACTTCGCTGAGCACAGAAGAGAGGCAATACCTCAAGGAGAACAGGGGACCACACAGGTCATCCTGACACCTATTGCTATAAATTAATGTCCTTGGAAAACTAGGATTCTGCCCCAGAACACCCATATGGATCTCCAGCCACAAGAATGCAGAGAAAACAGGGTCCCTGTTGCTAGGAAATGCAGGCTTAAAACTCTGAGATGTGGTGATGGATGTATTCCTTGAGTGTCTATATGGATATTCCTACTGCCAGCAAGAAACCCAAAGGAAAAAACCAGGACCTGCCCCAACAGCCTAGTAGAGTCAACCCCACTTAAAAAAAAAAAAAAAGTCATCCATGCTTTTCAAGATTTAATTTATTTGACAGAGAAAGACACAGCGAGAGAGGGAACACAAACGGGGAGTGGGAGAGGGAGAAGCAGACCCCCCGCCGAGCAGGGAGCCCGATGTGGGACTCGATCCCGGGAGTCCAGGATCATGACCTGAGCCGAAGGCAGTCGCTCAACCAACTGAGCCACCCAGGCGCCCAGCATGGATGACTTTTAACACCAGCCTCCCCCACCGCCCCCAATCGGGGGCCTTTTCTGATTCTCAAAAGGCTGAGCAGCCACACTTGGCAAAAGCCTTGTGTTGGCACTTCTGGAGCAACAGGGCCATCAGGGGGATACTTTCTGAGCAAAGCCTGCAGATGCTGTCTGTGGATCCTCTGAGGAAGCCCTATGGTGGGAAGGAGGGTGGGACTGGGGCACCCAGAACATTCTGGATCAGACCCAGCAGCCTGGCAACCTCCAATATCAGTGAGGGAACAACACAGGATGGATGGAGCCCAGCTCCGGCTACAAAGAATGCAGGCCTCCCGGGCTGTGGGGGCGTGGCCTCGGCAGCCGCCATGTTAACAACCCAGTCCCTGAAGCTCATAATCCAGGTCATCTGGCGTGTGGATCCTCGGCTTCAGTCCAAAGCAAGTTCGGCCAGTGGAGTTCCTCGGGTCTCAGGGCAACAAGGAACCCAGGACTGGAGTGCCCAGGCCAAGACACCACAGGAACAGGAGAAAGGGGAGGTGACAGCCACCTTGTCAGGGCGGCATTTTGCAGACAGGATAAAGAATTTCCTTGGGGCGCCTGGGTGTCTCAGATGGTTAAACGTCTGCCTTCGGCTCATGATCCCAGGGTCCTAGGATCCAGCCCCACATCGGGCTCCCTGCTCAGTGGGGAGCCTGCTTCTCCCTCTCCCTCTCCTGCTTATGCTCGCTCTCTGCATCTCTGTGTCTCAAATGAATAAATAAAATCTTAAAAAAAAATTTTTTTTCTTGATGATTTTGGTAGTAGGCCCAGACAAGGAAGAATAATGCCAGTGCACCACAAGTTAGAGCTAGAGTTGTTTTGTTTACTTTGGTTCCCACTAAAAAGAATCTGAGGCCCAGGCCCCACTATATCCCAGACAGCCCTACCTGTCCCATATGACAAAGGGTGTGGATATGCACTAAGGATGGGAGGGAAGAGGAGCAGACGTGACCAGGATTAGCATCTTGAGGTGGACATCATCCCCCAAAGTGAGAGAATCCAGGTATTCTCCTCACACACTTCAGGAACTTTGCAGCCCAGGAACACCATATTCCATAGCAACCTCCCAATATACAGATGTATGAACTGGATCCTCTTTGTGAAGACTCCTGGGATTTCCCACGTGGGGTATATGTTCTGTGGTGCACCCATCAGTCTGCAGCAGGGGCAGACAGACCACTTTTTTTTTTTATCATTCTTTTTCTAGAGAGAGCATGAGAAAGAGCAGGAATGGGTCGGAGGTGGGGGGAAGCAGAGGGAGAGAATCTTTTTTTTTTAGAGTTGTCTTTTTTTTTTTTTAAGATTTTATTTATTTATTTGAGACAGAGAGAATGAGAGACAGAGAGCACGAGAGGGAGGAGGGTCAGAGGGAGAAGCAGACTCCCCGCCGAGCAGGGAGCCCGATGCGGGACTCGATCCCGGGACTCCAGGATCATGACCTGAGCCGAAGGCAGTCGCCCAACCGACTGAGCCACCCAGGCGCCCCGAGGGAGAGAATCTTAAGGAGGCTCCAAACCCAGCAGAGCCCAATGTGGGGCTCTATCCCCCAACCCTGAGATCATGACCTGAACCAAAATCAAGAGATGGACCCTTAACCGACTCAGCCACTCAGGCGCCCCAAATGGAGACCACTTTAAGCTAGGGAGAAATCAGACCATATACATCAGGACCTGGCCCCAAGGTGAGGAAAACAGGTTGAACACAAAGGGTTCAACCCCCTGGGCCTACCCAGGCCAAATGTGTTCTCTTGCCTAATGGAAGGGACACATGGCCAAATACCCACAGCCCCCTGGCCTGGGCTCCTTTGGAGCCGATTTTTCTAGTCCTGTCCAGACATGGCAGCCACCAAGATCCCAAACCTTTGCTCCCTGTGTCAGACCTCCAGGTTTGGAGACCAAGATCCTGTATCCGTGCCTGTCTCTGATGCTCCCATGGCCTGACTCAGCTTTGTGCCACGCTTACCCCGGTGCCTAGTGGACCTCTTCACCTCCCAGGGACACCGTCCTTCTCCCATGCCTCACTCCTTTGTCACTCCTCCCCAGGAAGTGATGGTACGAGGTTTGCGAGATTTGCAAAAGCATTTCCTCTTGATGGCAGTATTGCACCAAAAATGCGGACCTGCCCCTCCATCCAAGGCCCCTCCCTCCACCCTTTGCTAACAGAAAAACTGGCAGCCTGTGTGCAGCCTGGCTAACACAAGGTGGCTCACCCATCACGGCCACTTTGGGGTAAAGGGACACAAGCCTCAAAGTCTGGCACTCCATCCTGCAGGGCCTGGTCTCTCTAGCATCCTCCTGGACTTCATGACACGAAAGCAGTGACTCCCCACCTAGGCACACTAGCAGTGGACCTGAAAAGTATCCATGGCTATTTCTTTGCACTCCACGTTTGTCTCAGACATCTGGAAACACGATGAAGATGGGAAGAGAGGCACAGTCAGTGCCCCGTGGAGCACATACTTCCAGAACATTCTCCCCAGTCACTGAGAGCAGTCTAAATGGGAAACGCCTAGCAGCCAGACACGAAGGTCTGCAGCAGCCCACTGTCACTGGAGTCAAGAGAAAGATGAATCACCCACAGCAAGAGAGACAATGGACAGGGCCTGAGGACCTAGCTCTTCTCCAGTGATGGCCCCCGGGTTCTGGAGTGGATGGTGACACACGCAGGTCAGATGGGAAGGCAGCCTGACACTGTACCACAGATGCCAAAGCCCCAGGTTGAAGAGAGAAGAGTAGCAAGAAAGAAAAGAGAACCTAGTGTCCAAAGAGAAAGGACAACTGAAATAGCCTATGCCTCTGCCCCCAGGAAGGATCCAAGGCACCAGACACTGGGTACTGTTATAAAAGAAATATAAAAGATCAAGTATAACAGGACATTGATTTTGTACAGATGTGCCAAAGCCAGGGGACTTCCTGGCTGTGAGAGCAGTCAAATGCAAAAGAGTGTTATTACTACAGGAGCTTTAGGGAGTCAGGGCAAGGGAAATGGAGAATGCCCTCTGTATCTGTTGGATTTCATTATCATTGAACCCCAAAAGATTCATGACAAAAATTAAGTGGTCCCCACTGAGGGGGTGGAGGATGAAAGATGGAGACAACTTGGGAGCAGCCATCACACAAGGGTAAGGATTTCTGCTTTGATTTGGAGAAATTGCTTTCCACACTGGCGTCTCCAGGCAGTTATAGGGAAGAGTACAGAAGGGAAATTTTACATGCAGTTGACAGCTGAGTAACATGGGGGTTGGAAGCTGACAAGTCCCCTCGCCCAGTTGAAAATCCATGTACAACTTTTCACTCTCCCTGAAACCTAATAACAATGGTTGACCAGAGGTCTCTCCAATTACATAAACAACACTTATTTTGTACTGTCACATGTGTATTCTTACAGTAAAGTGAGCTGGAGAGAAATTTTAAGAAAAGCATAAGGAAAACACATTTACAGTGCTGTATTGCATTTATTGAAAAATATCTGCATACTTAAGTGCCTTATGCAATTCAGGTCAATGCAATTCAAACCCATGGTCTTCAAGGGTCAACTGTGCATGTAACACACAGACACTTCTATGTGTATGTACGTATTTACAAATGAGTGAATGAAGGGTGAATGAAAGTGGATTTTCCAAGTGGAATACGGACACATTCCCAAGGATGGTGTCCCAGCAGGGTCTCCTGAACAGAGTGGCCCTCACCCAGGTCATCTGACTGTGTGGACAGAGTCACTGGGCTCTCCACCTGTCCCGTGGACCCTAACACCCTGCACACACCCACAACCATACCGGGGCACATGATGGCAGAGTGACTGCCTGAGGCTCCTGGAGGTGAGCCTGAGCAACCCACCTCCCTTTCTCTAACCAGACCTGGACCCTGTCATTTCTTCTTGCTGCCACGATGGCCCACACCCTCTAGGGCCTGCTCCTGAGCCCTTAAGCTGGATGAAGTAGCTGGAGGAGTACAGAAGACAGGCCGATACCTCAAGGAGAAAAGGGGACATCAAGAACTTATGCCACCGTTATGAACCAATGTCCTCAGAAAGCAAGGGTTCTGCCCAAACACTCCCACGTGGAGGTCTAGTCACAAGTGTACCAAAATCACCACCACCACAGGGTCCCTGCTCCCAGGAAATGTGAACATAAAACTCCTGGAAGAGACGTAGACCCAAGCACGCGCCGATTCCTTTGGCTGTCATCACAGGTACATTCCTACTGCCAATAAGCCCAACAGGAAGAGCCACTACCTCCCCGCACCCCAGTATAGCAACCCTGTTTGGGGTTAGATGGCTTCTGGGCCTCCGTGAGCCCTTTTTAATACACAAAAGGGAGGAGGGAAGGCCCCACAGCAACCAAGGATGGCTTTTCTGGAGCAACAGTGCCATCAAGTGGAAGCTTTTTGAGCAAGGCCTGTGGCATCTGTCTGTGCTGCCACTCAGAAAGGCCTGGGATGGGAGGAAGGGCGGGTCTGGGGCACCCACAAGCTTCTGGGCTGGACACAGCAAACGGGCACAGCTCCAGAATCGGCGGGGAAGCGACACAGGGCGGATGGAGCTGGGCTCACCCAACAAGGAGCCCCAGTGCACCAGGCTGCCCTACCCTCAGGCCTCTAGCCTCCCCGGCCTGCGGGGGCGTGGCCTCGGCAGCCGCCATGTTAAAGAAACCAAGGGCGCTGAGGCTCCTACTCCCAGACATCTGGCCTGTGGAACCTTGCCTTTGATGTGGAGGTGAGCATGGTCAGTGTGGGATCTCAGGGCCATGGGGAACCCAGGACTGGATGCTCCAGGCTCAAAAACCATATAATCCCGGGAAGGGTAGGAGGTGGTCACCCTCTCAGGGGCAGCATTTTGCATGAAAGATGGAGAATTGGATCATTTGGTACTAGACCCAGACAAGAAAGAGCAATTCAGATTGCAGGTTAGAGCTAGAGTTATATTTTTTATATTTTGTATTTTGTCTTCCACTTAAAAGAGTCCGGGTGCCATGCCCCACAGTACCTGAGAAGGCCTAACTTGTCACATAAGACACAGGATGTAGATAGATACCCACTCACCATCTGATGGGATGGGACAGGAGATGCTGGGACAAGTTTCACTACATCATATTCCCGACTGGGTGGATCCAGGTCTCTTTTCTGCACTTGTGGTCAGAAATGCTGTAGCCCAGAACCACCCTATTCCTTGGCCTCCTTCCCTGTGTATGGGTGTATGACCCAGGTTCTCTTCTTTGAGGAGACTCCGGAGATTTCCCACACAGGGTCCATGTTGTATGGGTACAGCCATCAGTCCTGCCCAGAAGAGCACACTAAGACCATTTTATTTTTATTTTTTTAAAGCTCTACACCCAACGTGGGGCTCAAATTCACAACCCTGAGATCAAGAGTCACATGCTCTACTGAGTGACCTAGCCAGGTTCTCCAAGACCACTTTAAACTGGGACTAAACAGATCATATGTTGGGACCTGGACCCAAGGCTTGGCAAAGGTTGACCTCCCCCGAAAGCATAAGCCCACATAAGGACAGCTAGACCCACATTCAAGTGACTCACACGTATGAAATGAAGGGGCAGGGAACGGGTTTCAGCACCCTTCCAAGAGGGGTGAAAACAAGGTGCGTGTATGGAGGAAGTAGAGCCCGGAGACTTGCTCCCCTACTGACACCCAATAGGTAAGAGCTAGGCAAAGAGCATGAGCCACCCAAGAGGGTCTTCCAGAAGTGGGTTATAGGGACAGTCACGGTCTACGAGAAAAGGCTGTGTGCCTGGGAGGATGCGCCTCGATCCTGTCTTTGGCGGACATGCTTCATCTGTGGCCCACCTCGGGGAGAGGAGGGTTGGGTTCTCTCAACCCAACAGCTCTGAGTTTTAGGCAGTGTCTTCAGACCTGTTGGTGATTCCCCCATTGTGGGAACAAGCATGGGGTTGAGGCCTGGAGAGCCAGGGGTGAATGGAAGCCAGGACCGTCCCTTCTCATTCCATGTGTGAGTCTCAGGACTTCTGAATGCAAGTGACTGGCCAGGGTGTCCTCATTACTCTGCTCCTCTCCTGTCCTCTGCTCTTAGGGAGGTGGCTCCAGGAGCCCTGCAGACAGGATTGTGCCATAATCCTTGGAGACCCCAGGTGATGGCACCCCAACTGCTAATTCCATTTCAGGCTCAGCAGAAGGTATCTTTCAACCCTGACTCATTTGTCCGGAGGGCAGTTCTCTTCTGGACTCTGAGGGCTCTCATTCTGTGTCAGGTCCCTTCGGCACTGGGTAGTCAGGCTCCATATCTAATCCTGGGTTCAACAGAGGTTCATCACTTAGCATGTTTCTATAGCAGCAACAGAAGTCCCACTCTAGAGCTCTTAGTAGTCTGGCTTGGCTTGCCAAGAAGAGACATTCAAGGCATTGCGCCAACACAGGCTAAGCTTGCTTTTGCACTGAGGCAAAGGTCAATGTGGCCAAAGACCCCCAAAACGCTGACCAGGGATCCTTCAGAGAGAATTCCTCTAGATTGGCACAGGCATGGGGACCCCAAGGGTCCTGAGGCTTGGCTTCCTATGTGGGGCCAGCCAAGAATCCATGCTATGTGATTTTGCTTATGCCAGTCTCTGGAGTTTCCAAGGTCTCACTTGGCTTTGGGCTTCACTCTCCCTAGTGCCTAGTGGATCTCTTGGCATCCTGGGGACCCTCTTCCTTGGCCCACACTTCATTCTTCTTACTCCTCCCCAGGAGCAAGGTTATTATGATATCCAATTCGTTATTTTGGAGGCAGTATCGCACCAGAAATGCCAAACCACCCCTTCACTCAAAGTCCTCTCACTCCACCCATAGCTAAGGGAGAAAAAAACCCCAACTAGGTGCCCTCTAGTTGACACAAGAAGTTTCACCATCATAGCCACGTTGGGGCTGGTAGATGTTTGCCTCAAAGTCTAGCGCTCCAACCTGCAGAGCCTGGTCTACGTAGCATCCTCTTTGCCTGCCTTTATGACAAAAATGCAATTACTCCCCAATGAGAGACCTCAGTGACCTATAAGAACATATCTGTGGATATTTCATTATCATTCTAGGTTTTTCGAAGAGCTCAAGAAACATGCTGAGTGTAGGCCAGTAGCAGACACAGTGCAGCATGGGACTATCAACATGGAAAATTTTAAGAAGTCACTGAAAGGCCAGCCTGATCAAGGAGCCTCAAAAAAGCAAACACAAATTCTTTGGTGACCAATGGAAACCAGCACTGCGATCAAGAAGTCCAACAACCCTGCAAAAAAGATAGAAGGACAAGAAAGACATGCCTCTAGTCTCATGGAGCCTCCAAGGATCAGGCATAGACACTGGCACAAACGAGTTAGTCTGGAAGACAAAAAAGAGCCCCAACAAAATTGACTAACTTACCTCAGAACTGGGCCAAGTAAAATCTCTAGACACAAGCGAAGAAAATCAAACATGGGAAACAACAAAGTGTGCATATCCTTCTGATGACCTGAAGATTTTAGGAGTCCTAATTCTTCGGTGACCAAAAGAGAGCAGTGTTACAAATTGCCATACCCCTCTTTACAAAGGTTATAGCAGGACCAAGAGAAAGGTTTCAAGGACCCTGAGAAACACAAGGCCAATTATGCTTCCACTCCTAGGGGAAGAGGCACAAAGTGAAAACCACACTTGGAAAAGACCCAGAGCACAAAGGAGGGGAACATCTACTCATCCAGACATACCCAAAGAAAAATGCCACAGGTTCCAAAGATACAATATCCCAAAACAAACACTGAGGGCACAAAGGGCTCATGCTTTGCCCTGCTTTACCTCTATAGAGCCTCAAAGATTGGGAAGGAAGTCTGGCAACACTGGGAAATGAAGACTTGCACAAGAGGTCCCTATGCTGTCCCAAATAAAAATCCAACTTTACTCCCAGGAAAAAGGCAGCACAAGGTTCACTAAATAACAGAGGAGTTCTGCTTGATGTCAGTACTGCACCAAGAATGCCCACGGGCGCTTGAGCCAGCGCCTCTCCCTCTCCCGAGTGCCCCCAGTGGAGAGGCCCAGCAGTGACGTGGGAGTCCCAAGCGGGACTGGAGACGGGCCCTACCTCCGTGGCACCACCCCGCAACTG